>NC_062518.1:34896139-34941139 GCF_022655615.1 Tachysurus fulvidraco
CGACCGTATTTTATTGCAGCGCTATTCCTGTGATGCCTGCAGTGCAATGAGGAAAAAGAAGTGAATTGTGCAACAGTTTTGGAGCAAAACTATTTTCATAGAAGCTGTCTCCAAAATGCAAATTAGGAAAAAAAACAAGTTATGAGTATGAGCTTGATTGTAGAGGACGTGAAAATGCCACACTTCTAAAAATATATTTAAAACGCACGACATACACATGGGGTTTTGTTTATCCTCACATGATAGACAGAGTTCATGCTTTATTAGGAAACTAACCTTAGCACTGTTAATGAAGAGTTGGTTGTTGTCACTCATTTGCTTTGTGGCAAGGACAGATTGTTCACGATGCTGGAACAATTATTGTTAAATCTCACTCCAAGGCACACCCCGTGTGTGCATGTGTCATGTTCCAAATTTAGAGGATTGCTAGTAGGTTGGAAGAGATGGAGAGAAGAGCCTCAACTACACAAATGTTTGAGTCTGTTGCAGATTTTTATATGCATTGCTGTTTCTGTCCCTTTTTGATAAAACTCTTCTTCTATTTAAACTGATATCATACTAAACAACAGTTTATTTATTGTACCTAACAAGACTGTTGTATTTTAAGGGAATTGATGACCATATTTGGTATAGAGGATCCTGACATGTGTGAAATGGGTCTGTTTGATCAAATTATGTTGGATAAAAAGTGAGCAATTTGTCAATTTTTTTTTATTCACTTAGGTTCTTAGTGATGGATCAGACTTGTTTTTCCAGCACATCCTCTGGATGCTCAATAAGATTGAGTCGTTACCTTGAACTCTTTGTGTAGTGTACTTCTGTCCATTCCTGAACAGTGTTTTTAGTGTAGCAGAGCACATTATCCTGCTGAAAGAGGCCACTGTTGTTACTGAATATAGTAGCAATCTCAGGTAGGTATTTTGTGTCAATGAGCCATCCACTTGCGCATTACACTGCTTCTACCAGATTGCCTTCTTACCATAGTGCAGCCTGGTGCCATCTCTTCCACATGTACGTAAGTGGTGTACAAGGACCCAGCTGTCCACATGGTGTAAAAGAAACCATGATTCATCAGACCAGGTCACCTTCTTCTATTGCCCTATAGTCCAGTTCTGATGCTGGTTGTCCTTCCTTGGAGCACTTATTGTAGCTACTAATAACTTTATACTGGAACACCGAACAAGAGCTGCTGTTTTGGAGAAACTCTGACCCACTCATCTAGCCATCACAATTTGGCCATTGTCATAGTCTCTCAGATCCTTATGCTTTCCCATTGTCTGCTTCTAATCTGTGAGAACTTACTGTTCTCTTGCTACCTAATTTATCCCACCCCTTGACTAGTGCCACTGTAACAAAATAATATAATTCATTTCGCCTGTCAGTGGTATTAAAGTAATGGCTTATCAGTGAATAATGTTAGCTTACAAAAACATCATACATCTAGCTTGATAACTTGCTAATAATACTGTAACGTGTAATGATAGGTTATTTTATTGTTTTTCTATACATGCACATAAAGGTGTTATTTTATTTCACATACAGTGTACAGTTTCTCACATTTAATAGGAGAAATGGTGCACCCTGTGCTGTGTTTTTCTGATAAATAATATAACAGTTTTATGTGTGTTTGTGAAATAAAAAGCCGCCTGCTAACAGCCGGAGTGGTAAAAAGTAAAAACAAAAGTAAAAACCCAAGACTTGACTCAGGTTTTCACACTGGGCATGTTTGCTGCATTTGTAATCTGAGCGTGATTGTTCATGGTTTCCCCTTGGCAACAGTCCCCTTAGGACCGGTTTCAGACTTACTTGATTCTATTGTGTTCATCATACGTCATTATAAATATGCAAGTAGAGCACAATGTAATTTATTTGTGCTAGTATGCACAGTAAGGCAGCTCATGTCTACAGTTTCCTACATTGATCCCCTGCCCCTTACGGTAAAATTGGGTTTTTGAAAATATTGTTGACGATTATATCGACCAAAACACATGCAGATTACTTGACTTCCCGAACAAGCACAGATCTGTGTATGAGTTACTTTCACATTCACGGCAATCGTGGCACGATTCCAGTGCAACTCGACTTGCACCACCTTCTCCAACCTACTGGTAGTCACACGTTTGGTGCCAGGGTGTGCGTCCTGGTCCACATAACTAGGTTCACATGAAATAATGGTATTGTGAAAGCCCCCTTAGACTTCAGTTCAGAGATCTAAGATTTGACTCAGATTCAGACACAAACTGATTTATGAGCATCTCTGAGACAATGATATGGGACACTGGCGATGAGGGAAAAGCAGAGAGACAAAAGAAGTGTTCAGATGTATTATATCTCTTGGATAAAATTTTATCTCTTGGGCTGAGTAAAAGGGGGAAATAGAGATGTAAACATAGAGGGGGGTGGTGGTGGGGAGTAGGGAGATAGCTGGAGCTGGAGGCCAGGCAGCAGAAAGCTCCTCTTCATCACTCTTGTTTCTCTTGTCCCTGTTCTGAGCGATTCATCATCCTGCCACACTTAGACACAATGATCAGATCTCGCCCTGCCACTTTCACTGCCGCAGCCTACTCAAACCACTGATAGTGTTAATGAAAATAGTAGTGGTGTTTGTACGGGTCAGCAATGATGCAGAAACATCTCCAAAGAGAGAGAAAAGGGGATGACTTCTACGTTAATGCCCACTGGTCATCATACATCATTGTGCCAGGCTACATTCTCCTCAGCACACACTGCAATCTGATTACATTCAATGGATGAATTAACTATCAATGAATTCATCAGTGTCTACACAATAAACAGAATCTATCTTAGCTTAGCTGAAGCTAATTACCTTGTTGTAGCTATTGGATTTCGGTTGAATCATAAATCAGAAAACATTCACATTCTTTAGCTCTTGTCTGCTTTATTACTGGGTGACATATTGATCGATTGGTTTATTTTGTTAGTTTATAATTAGCTTTTCAAATACTAACACTTAGTCTAGTCTTCTTCTTACCCCGAAGGATCACTTTTATTTACCAGTGCACCTGCGGGATGTATTTTTACCCCCGACAATTACAAGGCTGCCTATAGAAAATAACAGACTGCCAAGATCACAAGCTTTACACGTACAATACGGGTGGAAGGAGACAGAGATTACAGAGGGGTTCACAATGGCAAAATATAGTTTACAGTGCTCAGTAAACAGAGAATAAAATGACATATTTTTCCACTTTGTTCTGGTGCAAAACAATAGCAAGAGTGCAGAGCCGCATGCGTAGAATGTAGAGCAATGTTTCTTTTTTATGACAGGTGCAATATTACAGAATATATGGAACATATGCAAATATGCAAGATAGCAGTTACATTTTCAAGATTTACAAATATAAAGGCTACCAAGCATGCAAGTGATGCTAAACTTCATTTGAATGACTATATTTTAATGGACATTGTCACAAAACAGCTTTTCAGAAATATATACAGTCACCTGAAAAAGAAAGTACACCCTCTTAAATGCTACTTAAATATTACTTGATAACTTGAACTTTTCTACTTTTTTGATAACATTTTGATATTTATAAATTCCCTAATGAAAATAATAAATTTTCCATAATCTCCTTGATGATATGAACTCACAGACACCCATGACTAGCTAGTTTTACTGTGAGTCACAAGTCATCCCTACCACCCAGAAAGCACCATCAGGTTATCAGTTTAGCGCTCTTGTGGCTAGACTTATTATTGTTTATTCAAAGTAAAGCTACGTTCGCACAGTCAGTATTATCATTGCAGGTCGCCACTCACTGTATGATGAAGTCATAGTCAAGTGGCGTTCCTGCTACTGGTTGCCATAGTAACAAGTTTAGTAGCAACTAGCATTCCAAATCAGTTTTCTTGCCACTAAAAGCCAGATGGTGTTTGTATGACAAATTCTTCAGTGTATATGTGCATCATATAATAAGAAATGAAGGAGAAGCAGCGTGTGCACTTTGCCACAGATCAGATGCGCATGTGATCTACTGTCTTCACTTACGTTGGTTTCTCATCTTTGTTGTGTTGCCGGACACACCCACATCTAGGAAGTCAAACAGCTCCATTGAAAACCAACAAACTCTGGTCTCTGTGAGGCGCTGTACGTGTGACCGTAACGTAAGAAATGAGTGAGGAGAAAATTGACAAGAGTACTAGGCATACACAGATATTTTTTAGGTATTTTGTTTTACCATTCTACAGTATTCGGTGCTAAACATTCACAGATGGGAAACAATAGCTTGGTGAAAAAAGGGAGCAAACAAAAGTGAGATGTTGTGAGAAAGAGAGAGACAGACAGTATCAAATGTCAACGGGCTGGAATTATATATTTGAAACCGTTATCCACAACTGCAGATATGCTCTGTGCACTCAACATGCCTCACAGGGGCTTCAGACAGAAGCAAACTACACCTTTAGGGAGAAAAAGACAGGGTAGGATAGAGTGTTGGAGGCAGGAGGAAAAATGAAAAACAAACACGAGGACGCATCCATGTGAAGCCAATAAGCGAGGTCAGCAGTGAAAAACAGGAAGTACAATAGGATGGTTCTGTGTCTTGCACAGAAACTGAGACAGTGAATGGAAGCTGAAAAAATAAAATAGAGAGAATGTTTTGATAAATAACCTAAGAAAAACAGGCCTGGTGGAAAATAATCAGAAATGACAAAAAAAAAAAAGGTCAGGAAAGTCAAACTCATTCAGACTTATAAAGACTCCATTTGAAGCTTCATCATGGTCTTAAGGGAGAGGAAATTGACAGCGAAGGGAAGTGAAAAGAGAGCAAGATGAAAGAAGTTTAACATTGTTACACGGTAGCTCCATGAATACCTCAACCCTCGCCTCAATCAGCACAACTAAATACAAAAGACAACCTGAAAGATGACTAATATTTAACGGCCAAACTACAGAGAGAATAAAAGGCTGCACCAAAGAGAAGCAGAGAAGCAGGGAAGCGCTGACTCGAGGTGTTAAACAGATAATGAGCACGGAGGAGAGAAAGGGCAGAGGAGGACAGCAAGAGGCAATCAAGAGGCAGACCAAGATGTGATGAGGACAAAAACGGTGAGACAAGGTCACTGATTGACACACAAGCCTGGAGCAGAGGTTTCAGGCCTCGTTAAAATTCGTTCTATTTAACTAATGTCTATTAATTATTTTCCTGGCTCAAAGCGGCATCAACGATTTGAGTAAAGTGCTAAGTTTCGATCCTTAATTTATTAAAGTAATGAGACCAACATTAGTTGTATACAGAAAAGACATAGAGAGCACGCCAAACGGCTCGAATCGTCTAACAGATTCCTCCTCCTTTTCTGCAGTAGCATAAACTTCTGTAAACGCAAGCGATACAAGGGACAGAATCATAAATAGAATGAAAGAAAAATTGTTTGAAAAGTGGTTGAAGAACAAGGAAGCAAGTATTTGAGGTAGTGCAGCAAAAATAAATAAATAAATAAATAAATAAATAAATAAATAAATACTATACAAAATAACGTAAGCCTCCAAACAGTCAATAGTGATAGACTGAGAAAAATGTCAGTCTGAATTTTACAAACTACAAGCATGAAGCCTGGACATGGTATGATTGTATCAGGACATTATTTTTTCCCCAAGAGGATAGAAAAGAAAAGATGAGAATGGGTTCAGAAGGATAAGACTGTAGCTCTGAGGAACTGCAGAGTACACATTGAAAAGGGAGGGATGGGTTAAAAGTTGAGAATGAGGGGAAAGATTAGAGCTTCAGCTTAGTTTTAAAATAGTAAACTCCCGAAAACAGAGCTGGGCCTGGCTACAGCACTCGACTTTCTTATTCTCTCCATCATGTATTTTCACTCCTGGGAGCTTTGGATGCGTCAGCTCAGCTTGTCAAGTCAGGAATAGACATTACTTTACAGCATAGGAAGAGACACAGAGAATAGTAACTAGAGTGAGAAAGGGAGCGAGCAGTGTAATAGAGATGCTACAGAGCAGCCAGAAAGAGCACACAAGGGGGCGGGGAGTATTGGCGAAGGAGGGAAGAAGGGCCACTATAGGTGTAGTGACCTAGTTTAGAAACAGAGGGAGGATGTGTGTAATGGGAGAGAGAGGGTGAGAGCAGGCAGGCATACGCTGGCAGTTGGCCATGTTGGATAGTCTGGTTTCCATGGAGACAGGATGAGGAGAGCAGTCTAGTTGGATGATTGGTTACTGATACACACTGTTATTCCTGAGCATTCACACACGCACACACACACACACACACACACACACACACACACACACACACACACACACACACACACACACACACACACACACACACACACACACACACACACACACACACACACACACACACACACACACACCTTCTTCCTCATACATTCTAATCGAGTTGCAGTACTATTCGTTTTCATTTAAAGCAAATAGACTTTCTGCTTTACATGAATATTTACACTTTAGAAGACTTTATTTCTTTACATTTCAAATGTTATAACTGAATATTTGTTCAAGAAGTAAGCTGACACACTACATATTTCCTGTCTGCTATCTTTGTCCCTGATTCCCAGGGGATCTGTGACATAGCCTGGTGTCAGGCACATTATTAATATTATGTTACAGTGCCGTTGATCACGAAGGTTGCTTGAACTGTATTGGTTTGGTCTAAAGCTTCACAAACGTATATATACAAGTAAATAGAATAGAAGCCTTTATTATTGCCACATATACATTACAGCACAGTGAAATTCTTTCTTCACATATCCCAACTAGGGAGGTTGGGGTCAGATCACAGGATCAGCCATGATAAAGTGCCTCTGGAGCAGAGAGGATTAAGGGCCTTGCTCAAGGAACCCTGACCCTCTGATCAACAACCCAGAGCCTCAAGTATATATGTATATATAAAGTATATATAAGCAAGTACATGGACACCAAACCCAATTGTGGTTTATTCTTAAACTGTTGCCATATATTTGAATTGTACAGAATGTCATTACATGCTGCAGCATTACAGTTTCCCTTCACTGGAACTATGAACCATAAACACAGAATTTGCTGGGGTTGGTGTGAAAGCACAGAGCCCTTACCTCCACAACAATGAACATCTTGGGGCTGACCTGGAACACTGACTGCACCCAGATCTTCTCACCAGCTGAATGAGCACAGCCACACTCCAAAATGTAGTGTAAAACCTTCCTATAAGAATGGAGCTTATCTAGCCCAAACTGGAATGGGATTTTCTACAAGCATATGTGGGTGTGATTGGTCACATGTCCACATAGTATTGATCAAACAGAGCATCTTAGAGGCCTAGGATCAGTATTGGGGTGTTACAAGAAAAAAAAATACTGGATTAGATATTGGTGAAAAAAAAGATAGAATTCACTCTGCTTCTGTAACAAATCAGAAAAAAGATTAGATTAGGAATGACTTTTATTATTTTGTTAAAATGGAATTTAATACAGTATTTCCAGTGGCTTTCTCTCTCTCTCTCTCTCTCTCTCTCTCTCTCTCTCTCTCTCTCTCTCTCTCTCTCTCTCTCACACACACACACACACACACACACACACACACACACACACACACACACACACACACACACACACACACACACACACACACACGTAAGCACACTGTGGGCTGTGACATTTCACGCATTTCAGAGAGGCATTACTTCCTGCACGCTGAACACCTTCAGACAAGTGTCAGTGGACACCTGAGGTGGCCGTCTGCATTGCCGTGTAAATTACACTGGCTGTTTTCTACTTGTGTGTGTGTGTGTGTGTGTGTGTGTGTGTGTGTGTGTGTGTGTGTGTGTGTGTGTGTGTGTGTGTGTGTGTGTGTTGTAGTACAGAGTGAGGTCATTAAATCCCTAGTCATTGACTTTGCCTGACCATATGTTGGGTTATATTCTGGTTTTCATGTTGCACTGTGAATTTTTCTATATTTGTTACAGTGGGTTAGTGGCCAGTTTGTTGTTTGATGGTTTAGGTTTAGGTATGAAAAACATATGAAATACAGTATATCAGATTCTGAAACTGTTGTAAAATGTGTTATCTGCGGCAATTGAATTGAAATGATCTCGAGAATTTAAGTAATAACAATTTTACAATTTAAAATCCCGCTGTGGTGATACGAGAGAAACTCAGCATGGCCAGGGAAACATTACCACAAGATGCACGTCTTATTCTTAAAAAGGCAAAAAGCTGGAAATCAGTTTTATGACAACTTGTGTGTGAAGAAATAGCATGTGTAAAGAGATCATAAGACATCATAAGAGTTAGTACAAATATGGACAAACCAGGGCAGTGTAGCTGTAGGTTGTAAATAATCTTGTAGAAATAAAGTTGTACAAAATCATACAAACTTTAAAAATATTTGACTTTAAGTGAAATAGTGTAAGTTGTTATGAATTCGCAGGCTTGAGACTATATTGATTTTAAGATCCGCCAGCTTCCTATGTGTTGCCAGATGAGTAGATTTTCTGTGCGTTTTGCTTAATTGAATGAGAGGAATGCAGTAAGCGAGACATGTCTCTTCAAAGGTCTTTACTCCTCCTTTGAACATCATGTATGCGAGTGGCCGCTGAGGGAGATTCTCCAAGCAACACAGAGTTCAGTTGAAGTTAAAATTTCTACAGGAACAACTAATTAAACCTGAAGTAACAGAGGCAGTTTATTTTGTAAGGATATTTGAGCCTGAGGGCCTGTGTGTTTACTGGGGAATGGATATAAATTATTTCAATATCAATGTGTGAGATTCATTCACAATATGTAATTATCACTTGAAATTATTAATGAAATGTGATGATTCATGCCTGTGTTTTGTTTTTGTCTTTGACTGATGGAGCTGTGAATGCGATATCACTGTCTTACCACAATTAAGTCAAAAGGTCAAACAATAATTTTTTATGATGTCAGCCTCATTGCAGTCCAGTCTGGAAAAACCCTATACAGTCAAGCTTATCTTTCTATAATTAAAATATTACGCAATCCTTCTGAGATGCTTGGACTGCAGAGTGCTTCAAGGTCTTTTAGAATAATGCTCTTTCTATCTGTATATGTTCTTTTATGCTCACTCCACAAAGTCCTTCCTAGTCTTTAATGAAGATCAATATGAATCGACCTAGATCAAGAGAGTGGAAGGCTGTCAGAAGAGCGTCTGTATGTTTTTGGGACCCTTTGTGCAGGTGTAATTGGTTTTAAATCGACAGGAGGTTGTGGAGAGTGTACCTTCTGTCCACCAGTAGGTTTAACCAATAGCTGAAAACAGCAGGAGGGCAGTCGGAGAGAGAGAAAGACAGTCAGAGGAGGAAGATCTTTGATAAAAGACACAAAAAGGTCATATGCTGGCGTGATAAAGGAATATTTCAAACCTGATTGCATGAATGACTAGGCATATTTCAGCAATAAGCAGACAGCAAGGTGAGTGAAGTGTCTGAAAGAGGGTTGTGACACAGAGTGAAAGAATAATGATGAGAAGTCTGCTACACGGGATGGCAAAAGAAGAATGAATATAATTGGACCCATGCTGATTTTGCAAAGAAGGCAACATTCTATCATCATTTTTACTTTCCCATATGGGATTTTGAAGACCGGAAAAATTATTCGAGGCATGGATAATCACCTGAAGGATGGACTGAATAATTGTATCACCATTGATCAATAAGGTCCATTCATCGAGGTTGTAATGAATTTGTCATCGACCAGCGATCAGGCGACCTTACAAGGGTCCATTCTTTTTATCTTGTGCATTGATCTTGAAAATATTACCTTAAATAGCAGGAAAGGTCTGTGAATGGAGTGAAAGAATAGACAATCTTTAAAAAAGATCTTAACAGTGTCTGTGGGAGACATGTTCTTTTGGCTAGTGGAGAATTAGTTTGAAAAAAATTCATAACCTTTCAGACTGACTTTTAGCATAGCAGGGGATTATGCCAGTATTAGAACCATGCAAAAACCTTTGATGAACCTGACAGCACTTTTACAAAATCTCTCTATCTCACACAGTTTAAAATTTATAGTGTGTGTTTTTTTTTTAGCCTTATCATACTACTACACACAGCACAATGTGTGCGATAAACACCAGTGAGCATACAGTATATGCATTGTGCATTTTGGCATATAACCCTACAAAACCCCCAAATACTGCAGTTCTGTTGGCATGACATTGTCACTGAGCATCTTTACAGAAATCGGCACATGGATTTGGATCCTTAATAAGGAAAAACTCTCTGAGATGGCATTTAGGAACCATTATATATTATTGCTACCACTGTATGCTGTGAAGTCAAACAGTGTTATGCGTGTTAAAATGATGCACAGACTGAATTTATTGTGAAAACTGGTGGTCATATTTACGATTGGAACACACATGAGCACCACATAATTGTAATTACGATTGGGAAACTGGAATTTTCTGTGAGCTCAGAGTGTCAGTCAGAAAAAATCAACAGTTGCAACGTCTGTAGTTAAGGGGAAAATTTTGTTGAAATTGAAGGTTGGTTTTCTGATCTCAGAAGCGGATGTCTGTTATATGTTCGTTTTATGCACCAAGTTATTGAAATACGAGCAAATTACGATACAATACGTAACAATACAACGATTAAAAACATAAAAGAAATACACGCCTGACCTGCATTCTTTGTTCTTCATTTTCTGGAACTAAAGTTAAAAATTGTACTCTATTTTTTTATAGTTTGTTAAATAAAGGTTCACCAACATCTGGCTCTGACCAAAGTGACGTGAGCGTACCTGGGATCATAATTACCCAGAAGTATTTGAGATCACAGAACACAAAGTTATTGGATGAGCACAGGACAGTCTTATGATTGCCACAGCAGTTCTTATGTGCAGTTTATTAGTATCCAGTTAAGAATAGAAACTCAAGGAAGTGTGAGTCCTGGCTGTGAACCTTTATGGACATGCAGATCATTATGGTACCCGCTGGTGTATGATGGTAAAACACTAATAGTAGGTATGCTTCGGATATCACACTAATTGCCTGCACTAAATCATAAAAGGGTTTTTGCCATCTTTCTGAAATATTACTGCACTACAGATATGAACATGCTTTTATAGTTTCTTTTTCTTATGGGTTTTTCTGAAAGCAAATACCAGTAACACATATTAACATAGCCTGCTGACTGGCATTCTGATTGGCTAGATAAATAATAAAGAATAATAAAGAACTATTGTGGACTGTATGAAAATCGTTTACTTGCAATAACATCCACAAGAAACAGTCATGTTTTTCAACATGTTGCATAGAAATTAGTCAATCAACACGTTGATATATCTCCAACTTCCTCCTTGCCAAGTCAGTTAGGCATTTGGAAGCTGCCGCTTGATCACAAACAGACGTTGCCGCTTTTGTTTTCCGTTCTGGAAACCGAAATGACTTATAGAGTAGCTCAAGGTATAAATGTCTGCTCTAAAATATTAGATCGCAAATGTTCATAATTCTGACTATCAAGCACAAATTACAAGGTTGAATTTTGCAGATGCACATATCTGTAATAGTACTGACTCACAGATATTAAACAGTGAGGGTTTTTTTATATAGATTTTTAGATTAAGTGATATATATAGATAGATGATATGAGGAATAAAACTTCGAGAGGAACCTGGCAGACAGACAGTCAAACAGACAGACAGACAGACAAACAGACAGGTGGACAGATGCATAGCAGCAAACGAAAAGTGTTTCTAAAGTAAGAAATATTTGAGAGTCGTAAACAAAGATATGCAGCAAAGTAGATAGGATAAGCAAAGCGTCCATAAAAAAGCTACGTTCACGCTGCTGCAAGTCACCAGTCAGTGTAGTCTTAAGTCACTAGCGGTATACATTGGTATGCATCCATATGCAGAATTGATATGCACAATAAATATATGTATAATGCATACACAAGTCTACACCCAACCCACAGACCTTAATGCTACTTCTTAAGATGCTGAAACTTTAAAATGTTGCTGAGATCACTAACTTTAGCTTTTATCTATAAAAAAAAATGTTTGCAGGTGTTCAGGAGTGCAGAAGGAATGGGTATTCGCCTAGACAGCGCATCTGCGTTCCAGGGTGCAGTTATATCACCGCATTATGACTCTCTATTGGTCAAAGTCATCTCAAGTGGGAAGGATCTGCCAACTGCAGGGAGTAAGATGCTCCGGGCTCTGGCAGAGTTCCGCATCCGTGGAGTGAAGGTAAGCTACACCTGAACAGCCATCTGGTTTTCTGTGCCGCCTTAAAAGCATGTCGGTGTAAAAGATTTTGCTTTTGAATTGTAAATAGCATGCAGTATATAATCAGTACAGACACTGGTGTCTCCCGAATATAATGCCATGTGCAGAAGTATTACAAATGTTGAAATGTCACTGGACCTGAATTGTTGTCATGCAGCCAGTAAGCAGCAATTGTTGCTTGTTGTAGTGTCTTGTTTTACAGCTATTTTCATGCAAAGAAAACGAAAGCCTCTGTAATATAAAAACACTGTTGCCGGATTATGGAAACAATTTCATCCTTTCAGTGTTAATCACCTCATTTGTCAGTATCCATTGTAATCAACAGAGCGGACTATGTAAGGTACAAGATGTCACATACAAAGTGAAATCAGTTTCCTGTTGTAGTCTACTTATGGAACGACTTTAATCACAGACCGTGAGCTCCATTTAATTAAACAATATCAGCACATCCACTTGTCCTCTAGCTGCTGTAGTGTGTTCTCACCACTTACATTCTCCTGGATGCTCATTAAGTTAGTTCTATCAAGATGCCTGTACATGAAAATCATAGATTTGAAGATCACTTATGTGGAAATAAGGCTACATGGATGCAAAACAGTGGAAAGAAGGATGCTGAGAGACAGTAACTACAAGTGACATGAGGTGTTAGTGCCCATAGCAACTGTCTCCAATGGACAAATCATGCTAAAGGGTTCCTTTTTGTCTGAGTGTATGTGTGTGTGTGTGTGTGTGTGTGTGTGTGTGTGTGTGTGTGTGTGTGTGTGTGTGTGTGTGTGTGTGTGTGTGTGTGTGTGTGTGTGTGTGTGTGTGTGAGCACATACATATTTAGTCCTGCCCTAATAAACATAAACAGACAAATGTTCTTCAATGACATCCACACAATCATCTGACATTCACAATTACAACAAATCAGGCAATTAAGGAGTTTAAGGTTAGACTTCATTATAGATACAGCATTAATTAATTACAGTAATAAGAGTTTCAACTGAAGGTTTCCTTAAAGATAAAAAAAATTATATTGTGTAAGTGGCCAGGTGGGTGGTTGTGCAATGCAGTTCTTAGATAATTATCTAGTTACAGAATCCGTATTGGTTTTTTTTTTTGCAAATGTAATGTCAACTGAAATTAGACTCAGGTAAATTACAGAACATCACCTTTAATTTGGTTTATTTAAAGTTATTTTGCCCAAACTGTCACTATGTATTAAAAGTAAACATTAGAAATGATTTCAAGTTTAGATAGATAGATAGATAGATAGATAGATAGATAGATAGATAGATAGATAGATAGATAGATAGATAGATAGATAGATAGATAGATAGATAGATAGATAGATTGATTGATTGATTGATTCTTAATAGGATTTGAGTACTAACTTGTCCTGTCATGATCACTCTCTTTTTTGGCCCTAACAATCCTTAGTTGCTTTAGTGGTATGACTGGAGTCATTGGATTGGGTTAAATATAAAACACTATCATCTGAGGATGAAGATGGGCACTTAAGGCTTCTACTTAAGGCTACCTCTACTGTGTGCCAAATGAATCAATAATGGATCTTTATTAGCTTGAGATATGGGTTTACAAATAAGAAGAAGAAGAAGAAGAAGAAGAAGAAGAAGAAGAAGAAGAAGAAGAAGAAGAAGAAGAAGAAGAAGAAGAAGAAGAAGAAGAAGAAGAAGAAGAAGAAGAAGAAACTTTATTTTGGTTGCTAATGGCATTATTTAATATTTATCTCCACCAATTCTATTGAACCACTTAACCAAGAAGCACCTGAACTTCATATGTGCACAAGACACTTAAAGGGTCGTCTTAGTTTATAAAACTGTGACATGAATAACTGTTCGGGTTCAATGTGCCCGTGCTCACCAGGGGACTTGAAATGTCTCTTCTCCCTGACTGGAATTAATAGAGAAATTATTTTTAGGCTTTGGAGTAGCACCATCGATCTGCTCTGGCTAGCCTGATGACAAGGGTGACCTCTGAACACCCTGAAGGCTCCAGCATGTCTCTGATGTTCTTAATAGATGACATCCTCCAACTGTATATGGCAACCACCATGTCCATAATATGACTGGATTTCAGGGGTGCAGCTAAAGCTTTCCTAGTATTCAAGTGTAGTATCAAGAGGTATTCTTGTATAGGCACACCATCATCTTCTTGGTGGCACATATCAGTCTAAGCCCTTTTACACTGGCTGTCAGAAACAGAGCATGGTTTGCATGAAATATTAGTCATTTGAAAGCCCTCACAAAGACCAGGAAGAACCACACCTGAGACTATCTGTCGGAGGCCTGAGTTCAGCTGCACTAGAACTGTGCTGCAATTCCCATGAATGTGAATGCAACTCGTACTCTGTTCTGCATTTGTTCAGGAAGTAAAGAAACCTGTGCATGTGTTTTAGCCAATGACGACACCGTTAGTTGTCAAAACACAGGAGAACGATGAGGCAGGAAAACGTTAAGGAGCGACTAGTTAGACACATTAGACAGAGGTTAATAATGTAAATAAATAAATGGGTGCAATAACTGTGCAAAATAATACGTAGGTATCATGTCACACTATTTAATATGTATTCTTTAAATACACTTGTGTCCATAAGCTAACGACTCAGCTGAAATCCTTAATTCTGAAACTGAGCGCGTGTAGCACAGTATGAATTCTCCCTATAGCATAATGATGAATGAGGGACTTTAGAGCAGTGTTTGGGGGTTTTTCAATAGTTCAGCTCTGATCTGAAAATAATCTTGTCTAACTCAAAACTAGCTGAATGGCATTGGAATATGATGTTAAACTCACAGCTCCAAAAGCACTATACAGTGCTGGTCCCAACAGAATTCATTCTGCCACAGAGCAAGAATATTATTCACATTTTATTTCGCTTCACTGAACAACAAAAATAACTACAGGAAATATTTCTTTGGGAATGAGTAGGAGTTGGATTTAAAAACTCAGTCTCACTTGAAATCACAGTGTTAATGATCCATTATAGCAATGGCAAAAGTCTTTTCTTAGCATAGTCATAGGTACAGTATTGTCATGACACGGGGCAGGAAGCGGACCCAAACGCAGGATAGCCAAAACAAAACAGGGTTTAATAGCAAAGGAAACACTAAACATGACACAGACTGAAGACAAGACAAGACAACAGTAGATTCCGCACTGCCATCGGCAACGCGGCTCACATTTATACACAAGACAATCAGATACAATTAGGTGCAGGCGTGGAAACAGGGCAGGGCAGACAAGGGCAGGGCAGACATGTGACGAGGAACATACACAAACAAAACAACTGCATGTGGCAAGTCCAGGCTGAGTCATAACAGGTATAAACTAGAGTGAATTTATTTCCACTGCTCTGACTAGTCGACGTCACCAAAGCGATGACTAATGAATGTATTAATTCACTGCAGTTCAATTAAGTTTTATTTCCATAGTGCCTTTAACAATTAACCTTGATTCAAAGCAGCTTTACAAAAAACTTTACAATAAAAATTTTAAAATGGAAATGTAAAAAATTAAATGTACTATTTATTTTTTAATGAGCATGTCTGAGACAGTGGCAAGGAAAGACTCCCTGAGATGATATGAGGAAGAAACCAGGCACAGAAGGGAACCCATCCTCATTTGGGTGACACTGGACAGTAAATAATTTTAATGTACTGTACATAATGACCTTTCTACAACAATTTATTAGTCCATGTCACTAGTCCATGCAAGCTCTACTAGACACATAATTAAAAAAAGGACATTTCTGATATTGGATAGATAGATAGATAGATAGATAGATAGATAGATAGATAGATAGATAGATAGATAGATAGATAGATAGATAGATAGACAGACAGACAGACAGACAAACAGACAGACAGACAGACAGACAGACAGTTTAGCTTTTTAGTTCCCAGAAAATCTTAAGCCTTTTGGCCTTCATCTAAATGTACTGTATAAGCCATAAAGGTTCCCTGCTACTTCCTTGGCATGGCAAAGTCTTGCTTCCAGCAAAAAAGTCATTACAAGCTTGGACATTGGTCGTTAAATCTGTGGGGTATGGAAAGAGACAACCAAGATTGGGACAGTGGCACATCACTCAGTTCCCTTGCCCCTGGAGGTGACCGAGTACAGCTGTGCCTGCTGATGTGTCTCCAGCTGTGTCTCACTGACTCCACCGTGCACCTGTATGCTTTCGAGCTGTCCTGACCAGTGATTCTGAACCAAATGAGCAGGTACTGATTCAGAGCACAAAAGTAAGCCATTATATTTGGCCTGGTCATGTGGAAAGCAGCAAGATGATATCTGAAGTGATTAATTACAGTCATATGCACACTTTGCTAATTAGCTGTGCCTGAGTGTGTGAGTAGACAGACAGACACATGTTGGGCTTAGTACTTGAGCATCTGTGAGTGAGTTCCGGAATATTTCAGTATATATGCATCATCTATTGCTTTCTCACATACAAACTGCTTGTGGAGGAGTGGAAGGGACTTTGAAGCTGTAATCAGGATTATTCATTGGAACTTATTCATTGGTGACCGGCTTTCTAAGAAACGGTAGAACACAGAGGGACGAGGGAGAGAAAATGAGCCAAGGTGAGAGTGAGAGAAAAAGAGTGAGAGGCACCAGGAATAAGTGAGATGATGGAAAAACATGAGGGGACCGCTGAAAAAAAAGGATAGATCCTGTATGATGTGAAAATAGGAACCTTTTTTACAGGATTAAAGAAAATCATTCCACATTGCGATGTCATACACATGGAAAAGCATGTCTAAGTCTTCCTTGCACTGGCGTGAACATAATCCTGCTCTTCAGCGGCTCTTCTTCATGTAGCCATTTCAGATATCAGAAGGCACCTTGGAACGTGATAAGTGTGTGAGCAAGATAGAGCAATACAGATGACCTTAGTGTAATCGTTGGAAATCTGATCAAAAGACCAGTCAACACACATATAAAGGCACACAGCTGATCTCCTTTCAGGCTAGTAGGATAATAAAGTGCTCTTTTTTACACTACATGTCAGAACATTGCTGTGGGCATTTCATTGCATTCAGAGCGTTAGTGAGGTCAGGTGCCGATGTTGGCCGATTAGGTCTGTCTTGCCAAGAGCACTCCACTTCCTACCCAAGCATGTGTCATGAGCTACATTCATACGGCTCCACTCAACAAAACATTTCTGTAAAGTTCTTGCTCTGTTGACACACCGAAAAAGAACACTACTCTCTCAAAATCACGACTCGCAAAGAAAGACCGGTCTTAAATCCCATACCATTAGAATTAAAAGGGAATTATATTTCATATGTATATGAATTGCAGCAAGATGGGGATGTGACTGGATTTGGCTTTATTTAATAGCAAAGAACTTGTAAGAAGAAGTAGTGCTGACTGGTGTGCATATGCTGTCGAATCTTCCTTCTTTCCTTCTTAATAAGAGAAAACAAGAGAAAGAAAAGTTTAACATTTGTCTTCTACTTTAGCTCATTTGTTATTATTTGCCTTGTGGCTGATGTCACAGATTTATTTATTTATTTATTTATTTATTTATTTATTTATTTATTTATTTATTTATTTTGGTGGACCAAAAGACAGTAGCACCACTATAGCTGTAAGAATAAAGTACAACAGAATCCTTGTAAGATTTTAAGATGGGAACTGTTTTTTTTTTCTAGCCCAGACAATAGGGTTACACAACTTTTGTGCTGAGTGATTAGTCTTAGGTAAATATCCTGTACATTTGCTCTTCATTCAAGCTCGTTATTTTAATCCCTCATCTACTATATAACACATGATCGTACTTTCTCAGTCACTTTTGTTCTTTAAAAGAGAAACTAGTAGTAAACAGACTTGAAGTAAGAATACGTTATTGTACCAGAGTATGAATTATATGCATAGACAAATGATGGAACGAAAAGTTTCATGCTTCTTAGTCTGAATAACACCAAGTGTAAGTGTTTACTATGCCTGCTGTTCATAGGAAACACAGCATGAGCCCAGCAGGATGTGAAATATGAAAATGAAGCTGTCTCCTGTACTAGAAGGGTCCATTTTAATAGTTTCATTGTTATGCTATATACATTTTTGGAATTTTTGAAATCCTCCCATTTTTGTCTTTTTTTGTTGTTGTTGTCCTGGTGTTTGTAAAATATCAGATTTTGTAGAAGAGGGATAATGTTTTATTAAATAGCCCACTCTTTTACCCCCAGAGGGGAAAATGTTTTATTTATTTATTTATTTATTTATTTATTTATTTATTTATTTATTTATTTGTAATGTCTTTGTCTTGGAATTACAGAAGCTGTTTGCTGCCACACATAAAAGAAACAAAAAATCAATATCTTGTTATAATGAGAAAACTATCATGATATTATATGAAATGACACATTATTATGTGAGAGAATTGAGATATGATGAGATAAATATTAAGATATTATGTGAAAATGGCACAAAAATGAGGGCAGAGTAAGATGCAATTGCTGCAAAAAGTCATTCCATTTAGAGCTAGAGGAACAATTCAAAACGTTAAGCTCAAACTCAGCAACAGGCTTCGTTCAGGAGATCCACAAACAGAACGCACTGAGCAAAGACAGAATACAAAACCAGGAAGCTAGCAAGCATCAGGTAAAAGGGATCGCAATACACAGAACCAAACAGCTAAGTAAAAGTCAGATGCACAGATCAAACTGAGTGTTTACTTCATAGAGTTTGTGAGAATGAGAGACTCTTTAAAGCTCCGGGTAAATGTGTTTGTGTGTATGTGTTTTGGGGGTTTTGAGTTAAAGATAGAGAGAAAGAAATAGTATGAGAGAGAGAGAGAGAGAGAGAGAGAGAGAGAGAGGGGGGGGGGAGAGAGAGAGAGAGAGAGAGAGAGAGAGAGAGAGAGAGAGAGAGAGAGACTGTGGACAGTTAGATGTAGCGACAATGGGTTCTGGAGTGTTTAGTGGGTTAGCGGCAGTCCGGTGGGGTTTAGTCTAGTGTGATGTTTGTAGGCCGAGGTGTGTTGTGGGAAGTAGAGTTCACAGACAAAGAGGACCTGTTCATTTTATTACGAGTAAAACATTGTGCTATTACCAGAAAAAATCTTGTTTTTTTGCCAAATATCACGTTGCTAGGAGGGAATATACATGTATGTAATTCTTAGTTACATGCATACAATTAGGACCTGGGCTCCTGTAACTCTGCAACTCCATGAGGATCTAAAGCAAAAGCCATACAAAATTTTGCATAACAACATATCCAGCCAACTCTCGGAATGGATTTAACATCTTTTATGGATGGAGATGGAGTGCAGGTAGATTTGGTTTTGGCAGATTAGATCTGCTATACTACTGCTGCTGCTGCTGCTGAGCACGTACAAAAACCTGCTCAGACATAGAGATAAGAGATCCATGCTGCGGCTGTGAAGGTTACAGTAGCAGATATATATGGTGTTCCTGGGAAGGAGGTAGGTAGAATTAGATAGAATTAGGCCAGCATGTTAGTCGGAATAATAAAGGGTTACTCTTATAAAAAATGTATTTTTTATAGATTGTCTGAGTGACATCTATGAATTACTGATTTTCAAGTAATAATGTGATGTGTTTCTTGTACTGATGATATTGTACTCAATATAATGAGATATTTTGACATAAGAAAGTCATTTTGATTGGTTCCTCATACTTCACACATAACAGCACAGAGTTTGCATTGAATATTTCTATTATTTATTAGTTTAGTTTTGTCACTATTTAAGAATTTGTTTTCAAAACTCTCTAGGCACCCGTGTTAATCTTCTGAACTTTTCAATCCTGCAAATTGCTACAAAAGTCTGGGTAAGAGTCAACAATGATCTTGACAAAAAATACTACAACGTATTTAATTTTCATACGTATTGTCAAACAGCACGGATGGATTTGAGCATGATTGGGAGAACAAGGCTGAACCTGATCCCTGCAAACCCCCCAAATCATTATTCCACAGCTGGCTTTAGGAATTGTGCCAAGTGATAATCTCCAGGCATCCACCAAACTAAGACTTTTCTGTCAGTCTGGATGATACATTACTTAAGAGAATGAGCTGTACAGCACTTTAGACAAGCCTTGGCACTGAGCAAGATGATTGCTGTGTGCTATTTAACAGCTGCGTCAGGAAAACACACATTGAATTAGGAGGGGTATCCGGAAAACTGTGGATATGTAGTGTATTATCTATTTATTTTTGAATACTTCTGAGTCGTCAGGAATTGGTGTAAATGCTGATGTTGTACCATTAGTTTACTATTAGTTTTCATTCATGGTTTATACATTTTTACAAGGGTTAGAAGATTGATCAAAAGATGCTAAGAGACTTGCTATAACAACTAATATTAATTCTATTCACAGTGATTTGTATGGTAGATTAGTTGTATTGTGGTTATGGGGATGTGGTAGCGTAGTGGTTAAGGTGTCGGCTTACCGATCGGAAGGTTGCGAGTTTAAATCCCAGGACCACCAAGCTGCCGCTTCTGAGCCCCTGAGCAAAACCCCATAATTGCTCAGCTGTGTATTAAAAATATATGAGATAAAATGTAAGTCTCTCTGGATAAGGGTGTCTGCCAAATGCTCTAAATGTATAATTAATAGCTCATGAAACAGAAGACACAGAATTTGTAGTATTTTTTAATTATTTAATTTTTTATTTCCATTTTTACCTAGTCTACAAGTTGCTATTTGCAAAAAAAGTTCCAATACCCAAATATTTATTTATTTATTTATTTTTACAATTATGTGTATATAGTGAAGTGAAGTGACATACGGCTAAGTACGGTGACCCATACACAGAATTCGTTCTCTGCATTTAACCCATCCAAAGTGCACACACACAGCAGTGAACACACACCGTGAACACACACCCGGAGCAGTGGGCAGCCACAACCTTCGGGTTACGAGTCAGACTCTCTAATCACTAGGCCATGACTGCCCCACTTATATTGTAGGATGAACCGTTGACTGCCAGATCACTAGATGGTGGGCTAACAGGTCTCTCTGTGTTTCATGTGTTCACCTGTGACTTGTGAGTGTTGTGAGTCATTGTATGCTGAAGTGCTGAACTGTTAGAGGGTACTCTCTGTTGTTATAGGCAAGTTTGGTGGATGGTTTAGGTTTATGTTAGTCATGTGTAGGTATGTTTAGGATAACCATGCCATGTCTAGTTTAATGAGTTCAATGTTCAAGTTATTATGATAGTCATAGTCATGTTATGTTAGCCATGTGAGCTCCATGTTTGTCAAACATGTGGGCACCAGGTTCATGTCTTATGTCTATCAAGTTTATGTCATGTTTCATGCTTGTGTTTAGACAGGAATTATGTTAGCCAAGATTGTCTAGCTTAGTTCCCTCTTAAAGGAACTCGACGCTGTGTCAGCACTGACGCAGCGTCTCGTTCCCTTCTCAGGGAACCGGGTTACATACGTAACCTGGTGTAGTTATTGTGTCAAGTAGTCATGGTCATGTAGCTAGATAATCAATGGCTGCTTTGTAATAAAAGAAACCGTGTGTGTGGAATCTTGCGTTTGGGTTTGGTACTTTCTCTGTGTCATTGGTGGCGTGTACCCGCCGGGGCACTTTACAATACATATATCATTAGAGTAAACTGTAATATCAAGCATTTTCTGTGTAAGGTTATCCCAATTCATGCTGACATCATTCAGTGTCTCGACTCAATGTATCTTAGATTTGCACTACTAAAATCATTTATTTGTTTATACTGATTGAAAATGTTTCATAAGTCACTTTCCAGCAGAATGGTACACCAATGTACTGGTAAAAAATGTTAATACAAAAAATATATGGTTGTTGATATGGTAAAGGTTTCTGTTAGGAAATGTTTATTTAACATTTATGGAAGAAGTCACTGGTGTCAGCACTTTGTAACTGTCATTAAGTTTTGTGACACAGGAAACTTTTTCAGAACAGAGAAGTTAGGAGCTAGTGTGAATCCTGACACCGCCACAGCCATCTGCGAGAGGAAAATTGGCCGTGCTGTCTGGGTAGGAGAGATGGCACATTCTCACAGCGACACTCGCCAATTGCGGGTGTCTATGAACTCATGCATGCAGAAGAGGGCAGATATTGCACTTTCCTCTGAGTATGTTACAATTCCTGGTTCAAAAAAATACAGTTGGCTGTCTTGACATGCCCCAGAGGACACACGTGCTAGCACCACCCTCCCCATTTGGCAGATGTGTGATAGCGGTAGAGCTGGCTAGTGTAGAAAATAGTGTGGAACCAACCATGAAGGTGTAGTTAGCATGTAATTAGAACCTTATTCAACCCTACACACATGCCTTAAAGGCAGAAAACAATGAACAGATTGCAGGATTAATGTGTGTTTTTTTTTGTTTTTGTTTTTGTTTTTACTGTAACATGTCAAGTACAGCTTTGCCTCTTTCTAACATGAGTGCATGTTATGTATGCAGCTGATGTCTCTGACTGCCAGAAATGATTCTTTTCTGTGGTCAGCTAATATTGTCTTCTATATAGTGTTACTGCTGTTTCTTTAAACCATTTAGAAATCATAGCTCACCCAGATTAGGCTCACTCCTCCGTAGTTAGGGAGTGCTCAGCAGCCACGCTTATGTGATGGAGTTCATTCAGTGGTTAACATTCTGCAAGACTCATTTGGGAGCCTCTGTAAATCCATAGCTTTCCATTTTTCATCATTGCTTCCTGGACCTCAGCCACACTTTTTTTTATGATGTCTATTTTAAACATGAAAAATTTCAAATAAATTAGGGGCGTACGAGTTGTTTTAGATTAGAGAAACAGTGTGTGTGTCTGGTTTGGGGTAGCTGTACGGGGAAGTACAATTCATTTGTACTTATGATTCTGCTAAATAGGATTATCTCAAATTATAAATTATACCCCTCGGCTCAATTCCTGCTTCCACTCTGTGTGGCGTTTGCATGTTCTCCCAAGACACAGGGATCCCTCCCATGGATGACAGACCATACATAAATATGCTGTCTCTTTCATCACAAATGAATAAATAATCAGCTTAATTTAATTTAATCTAAATTAAATTTCCTTCAGATATCAGTTACCAAGCTCTCCTTCTTCTTCTTCTTCTTCTTCTTCTTCTTCTTCTTCTTCTTCTTCTTCTTTGTCTTATTATTATTATTATTATTATTATTATTATTATTATTATTATTATTATTATTATTATTATTATTATCCATTCATTTATCCCTTCTCAACACTGCTTATGCTACAGGGTAGTGGGGAACCTGGAGTCTATTCCAGGGGTGTTAAGGCACAAGCCAGAGTACACCCTGGCCAGGATGCCAGCCTATCACAGGGAACATTCACACATACACCCATTTATATACTACAGTAGGTGTCAATCAGCCTACAGTGCACATCTTTAAACTGCAGGATAAAACCAGAATACCTGCCTCAACACCCCTGGAATAGCCTCCAGGTTCCCCACTACCCTGTAGCATAAGCAGTGTTGAGAAGGGATACATGAATGGATAATAATAATAATAATAATAATAATAATAATAAGAAGAAGAAGAAGAAGAAGAAGAAGAAGAAGAAGAAGAAGGATAACTTGGTAATATCTGAAAGAAAATTTGATTTAGATTCGATTCGGTTAAGCTGAGAGACAACATATTTATGTATGGTCTGTCATCCATGGGAGGGATTATTTGAGCTTTCTTTCTGTGCCAGCTCACAGAAACATGCATATGATCTGCACAGATAATGCCTAGACATGTGTACACATGACGTGTAAAAATAAACTTGTAACGAAGAAAACATAGAAACAAAAAAACATTCTCTCAAAACTCCTTCAGTCTCCTCCATTTCCCTGTCTCTGTCTTTTATTTTTGTCTTGGTCGATCGTTGCTCTGTGATGTTATTTTCTTCGATGAGGTCAGAGGCAGAACAGAGGCTGCAGCTGCAGCAGTGTTGATTGTTTTTTCTTCAATTTTGCTATGGCTGATTGAATTGATTGCTTTTGTTGACACACTTGTTAATTGTCATGATTGCAGCACTTAATTGAAATTAGAAATAGAACTTTCTTTTTCGTTTTTTATTTTCCATTCCTCTCTATCTCGCAAAAAAAGCTCTTGTAAAAACCCCTTTCTTTGTGCACTTTGATGCCCTTCTATTTCACCCCTTTAAAGTACACCTCCATTTTCCTTCACCATCTACTCAATGCGCCATTTGTCCATTTCTTTAACTCGTATTGATTAAAGTCCTTTTCTGCATTCAGCCAACACCATTGTCACCAAATGAAACAAACTCTTCAGGCATCAGGCGCAGTTCTATTTATTTCCTTTTATTTATTTATCCTGACGAGACTGCTAAGTGCCTCTCTATCAAACTGTATGCCATTATTACCACCAGCAAATTATGCAGTTGTGGCCCAAATTGCTGAAAGCCAGCATAAACAAGCCATTAGCAGAAGACAGGCATGTCGAATGGGCTTGTTGTAAATCGGATGATTCTGATTAAATATGTAAAAGGGTTGTTTCATGACCAACACCAGTCCTTACCCCCATGATGCCCCCCCCCCCCCCCGTTTTTGTGTTTAGAATATAAACGGTTTCTTAGTGTGTATATATATATATATATATATATATATATATATATATATATATATATATATATATATAAAATTGCTGCAGTGTTCAGCATGTTGCTATTGCAGCTCTGTTTTTTGTTGATTTGCATGCATGCCATGCAGCGCAACTGTGGAAAGCTGGAGATTTTCTGCATTAGCACTAGCTAGTGTCTCCGGTGGGGAGTTAGCGCAGCAGGAGAGCTGACAGGAACAGGCCAAGTTCTTGGATGGACTGATGGAGGCCTGCAAACATGGCAACAGCATCAGACAGCAGGAGAAAGCAAAGCAGGGGGGAAACTGAAACTAGATGTACCATCACCAGGGGTGGGCCACAGTTCATGGAAGTGTAAAAATGGTAGAGGATTTGAGCAAAAGCTGCAAAAAATGTATACAGAAGAGAGAGTAGAATCTGTGAAAGATGCTAAATGATTGTGACAGTATGTTTAATAAGATAAGTCAAAGAATGGATAGATGACCCAAAGAGCTCTAGGAGCTCTCACTGCTTACTTTATATCGTAATGAAGTGGGGAAAAGGGAAAATAAAAAGTAAAAAAAATGAAAAAAAAAGATGTAAAATCTTTAAACCACAGATACATTTAAAACAAATTATAATACAGTCCATAGTATTGTAATAAAAAGTTTTAATAAATGATGTTAGAGGAATGATTAAGTTTCTATGTTGGTGAACATAAATGCAATATTACAGTTTAAATAAGAACTTGGGTCAGTGTGTGGTTCTTTTTCTATCAATTGAGTACTATTATTTCTTATTTGTTTGTTTGTTTGTTTGTGTGATTAACATTCTTATATTGCTGCTCTTCATACATTAGTTAGATACTTTGCCTATAACATATACTACACTGTCACAATGATTTATTTATTTATTTATTTGTAATAATGTTCAGTTGAGAGTCATGAATTCCTAATATTCATACTTTTCTTTTTTTCTTTTTTAATCAACATTGTTAAAAGTCAGCCATTGATTTTGCAGACACACACTAATACCACTAACGAGTGTGGTCATGTTATTAAATGGACTGCATCTGAAGTTGATTAGTTTAAATATCACCAGCCATTAGTCAGAATAGTGTTGCCTCCTCACAGCTCCAGGGTCACCAGTTCAATCCTGATCCATGGTGTCCGCATGGTTTTCCTCAGGTTTCTACAGTTTCATAACATCGGTAAACTCTCTACTCTAAAATAAACCTGCATTTAAATGAGTGTGGGAAAGTGTGTTTCACATCAAGGGTGTATTCCCACTGACCCCCATGTTCCCAGGATGGGCTCTGCATCCACCACTACTCTGAGCAGGATCAAGCACTTGAATGAACAGCAGACATGAATGATACTTACATTATACTTCATAATTGTGTCATTTTAGTGAACACTTTGAAAAGTGTGTGAACATGTTCCTGAAAACATTATGGTGAAAGCCGATAGTGGCGTATTGAATAAGACCAATAAAATTTGTGACAGTTCATTGTTTCTCATTGATTTCCACTTGAGGACCCGGGAGATACTGGCAATAATATCCGAAAACTAATACATAGCAATAAGAGTTATAAAGACCAGAACCAGTCTTTGAGTAATTCAATTTGAACTGGGTCTTTTTCTGTAGAGAAATCTCATATTAATTCCAGAGCAAAGACGTTCCTGTTCATGTGTGTTAAAAGATAAGTAGTCATCTACCCTAGTTGCCCAGGGCTTTATAAGATGGGACACTCAACAGATGATCATTTAGAGAATAGAGGGTTACGCTGTCTTAGTTACGGCATTTGCCAGATGTCCTCTGCCATGGAAGCTGTTTGAAATCCTGCGAGGGCTTTTGAATTAAGTTAAAATTGTTCCGGATTGCTAGGGGCACAGAGCTGCCGAGAGAATAAATTAACTTTAACAGAATTTTAGATAGAAACAAATGTGTGATATTGGCTGATAATATTTTCTTTTGCTACAATTGCTGTTTCACCAAATTATTAAAATGAAGCGTCTGATACTTCTGTATAAAACTCCTGTAACAATAATCTTCGTGAACACGTGTGTCTACAGGCTTAACTGACCTGCTTCTATCATGTGGGTTAATGAGAGAATAATGAATTAAATGCCTTCATAAATTAGCTTGCACCTGGTTGCAATAATGTTATTCCTTGGCAATGACAACTGAATGAAATGACAAGAGAATGCACTGTCATGTATTTCCTTATTTTAAAAAAAGACACCCGAAAGTCTCTGGCAAGATTTTATTGTCTGTCTTTGGTCCCAGTTTATTAGGATCTGGGGGGAGATATTGAAAATCCATTCTGAGCATTAGGTTTTTTTAATACCTTATTTGTGCATAAATTCAAGTGACTGTCATAAGAGTCTCCATAGAGCAAAATTAGATATATTGTTGTCATGACAACTGCAGTAGTTTTGGGAAATATTAAGTAAGGTATAATGTACTTACTTGGTCATTATCACAAAATAAACATCAGGGGGATCAGAACGCAGACTCAGACTTCGACACCTTCGATTTGATTATTCCATTAAACCATATAATGAGGTATATAAAGTGCTACATTTGGAGGTTCTGCTAATCACTGAAACTGATTGTGAAGCCGATCACATAATCAGGATAGAAGTACCAGCATCCAAACAAATTGGTACATGACTTCAGATCGCACTACACAGCATAGTTTAGTGGCATTATGTGTTACTATGCTGACAGTTAAACCAATGATAATTGTCCAGTTGGTGATTGCAGCCAGCACTGCAGTCTGGAGTTAGGAAGAACAACAGATGTGTCCCATAATGGCGACCACTGAATGGTAGTATCTGTGCTAATTAAGCACTAAGACACAAAGAAAATCTGTGGCAGCTGGCTTCTATTTTGTTCTTTGCAGTATCTGAGCAACCACACCATATTCATATAGAGTTTATCATACCAGTGCACAATGTATGTACACTTTATAGGCAGGATGAAGACTTCTGAACAATACGATATAGTCAGAGAGTTTCATACCATATATATATTGAAAATTGCACTTGTGTTGTTTGCTACAATAGAAATTAAATGTGCCCTATTTGTATAATAGTTAGATTTTAATATTAGTTTTATAACAATCAGTTGAATATTTTTAAAAATATATTTTGTGTAATATCTGTAACATTTGTTTGAGCCATAGGCAATTGGATGTCCATTACTAAAACAGATAAATAAGGTATCTAGAAATCCAAATCATGTCAAGAGGTGAAACTCAGAAACCTTCACAACTAAAACCCTAGGGGGAAAAAACGTAAACTTAAAAAATCAGAACTCATACAAGATTTCACACAGAGACATAGGGGGAAAAGGTCCTTGTATTTCCATTTCTCAGTGTGATCTTATCACTCATATTTATTGCTCATGAATCTATTGCCAGCTGGCTAAATCCAAAGTGTGTCCATAATCCTGTTACATTTACATTTACAGCATTTAGCATTTACGGCATTTACTCCATTATCCACAGTGACTTAAAGAAGTTGCTTTGCGGCCATCATCAAACAACAGTATCCTCATGCCAGAGCAAACAGCCCAGGATTTAAGAACCAACCTAAAACCTTGTCAGAGAGAAAGTCATTCAAGATACAACAGGAAAAATGTACATGTTGATGTTTATTTTCAGTGTTTGGTGAAGAGGTCTTTATTTAAAGATAAACAGTGAATCAGATGTTTAGACAGCCAGGGGAATTTCATTCCATCACTTGGTACTAGTACAGAGAAGTCATGATGCACATCTTCATTGTACCATGAGGGATGGTGGGTTAAGGTGAGCGATGCAAGATTCTTGAATAGCGCCTTCAGTAGGTGTACGCTGGCCCATTTATAGCTTTGTAGGCAAGCATCAGTGTATTAAACCTGATGCAGTAAGCTACAGGAAGTGAGTGCAGTAAAGTCAGCAATTGGATGATGTGGGAGAACTTGAGAAGATTGAAAACAAGTCATGCACCAGCATTCAGAATTAATTAAAGAGATTGAATGGCACAAAAGTGATAGACCTGGCAGAAGCGAATTGCAGTAGGTCCGATATAAAATAACAAGGGACTGAACCAACACCTGAGTGGCCATTATGGGGAGAAATGTCCAGATCCTGCTGATGTAGCAAAGGAGAAGCATGACATAGTTAGGTTAGGTTGATACTTGCATGCCCAGAACTGCTTTAGAGTTGTATACATTGTCAGTTTATATACATTCAGGTCACTTGGTAAATTGTCAAAAGTCAATGCTAGAGGAAAACTGTACAAAATGGCTACTAAATAGCTGATTGCCTATACTATCATTGTTTTATCAAACAGATCAACTGAGTATAAAATTTGTCACAATTAGTTCACTAACAATGTGTTCCAGCCTGCACATGTACAAAAAGCTCAGCCCTCAATCCAACAGTGGTTCTAATAGCATTATCACGGACTCTTTCGAAATTATTAAGATCACTTTTTCAAGTGCCCTCAGCCCTTTTAAAGTCCTAACACTATAAACATGATGAATTATCTCATACGGATAATTTCACACTGATTTATGAGAATGTTAGAGCCTTCTTATGATCTTTAAGCTCCATAATTTGACTCCAAATGAAAAGAAAAATGACTCCATCATGGAAAAGAGCTGCTAGTGTTTATTCTGGCTTTTCTGTGTTTCTTGTTGTTGAAATGTGTTGTTGTTTTTCATATTACAGTCTTTTTGCTTACAGGAGAATTATCATGCTGTGCCGGGCACATGCCAGCTATGATATTTTTTCTTTTGGAACAAACCCAGAAGGGGTGGAGTGAAGGGGCATTGGGGTCTAAAAACGTATTACAGGAGGCCCATGTAAATGAAATATAGCACTCTGAACTGTAACATAGTTTTCCAAATGAGATTTTTCAACCATATTATACACTGTAAAACAATTATTTTTGATCATGTTCTGCTTGTTTGTGCAAGTAAAAAAAAAAAAAGATTACTGCACCTTTAAACTTATTAACCACACTATAGTTTCATTTTTATAGACTAGGGTGTTGCTGTAAGGTGTATCCTTCATGAGAATGCATGTGCAGTACCTGTATGTGTTCCTGGATTTCACCTTGACTCTTGCTAAGTGAATAATTATTTATATGAGGAATTTTATCAGCATTTTTAACAAACAAATCAAAATGAAAAGTAACTCATCTGTCACCAGTGTATCCACATGACTCAGCTCCCAATTATAGGCTGACATATTTTCCACATGGCTCCCAATTATAGGCTGACATAAAACAGCACCGAACAGCGGGTGCCGTGACGGGACCAGAATGACGCATCCCGTTCATAAGCTTTATGTGAGTAGGGCAGTTTGGATATTTTTCTTTTTCTTACCACAAAGGCAGACACAATAAGCTTCAGTGACTTGCTACCCTGTTCATTTTACTTTATTTCCTTTTTCTCTGGGGCTCTTATTATATAGACTCTGAAATAAGGGACAGGTCTCTGACTGCAAGAAAGACATTTTAAAAAGACTAGCTAGCATGTGAACACCAGGGACAGATTAGCATGTCTTCACTGTTGGTGCACTTCAAAGAGTTATCAGAGACATAGTGTATCAGTAGAGCGGTATTAATAACAGCTAATAATATCTTTATTTGGGGTTTCCTCCGGGTACTCCGGTTTCCTCCCCCGGTCCAAAGACATGCATGGTAGGTTGATTGGCATCTCTGGAAAATTGTCCGTAGTGTGTGATTGTGTGAGTGAATGAGAGAGTGTGTGTGTGTGCCCTGCGATGGGTTGGCACTCCGTCCAGGGTGTATCCTGCCTTGATGCCCGATGACGCCTGAGATAGGCACAGGCTCCCCGTGAGAAAATGAATGAGAGAGAGTGAGTGAGAATATCTTTATTTGATATTACTGCTCTTCTAATAAAGACAGTATTAAACATCCTAAAATACAGAATTGTGAAAATTTGACTCATTTAAATTCACTTTGTATTGTGTAGTGGTTCATGTTAACGTACTGAGAAGCTACAATAAAGCTAATAGGAAAGGTGTGGAAAGAACGTAGATCATTACCTACTGATGGCTTCTGAGAGTTTAAATGATTATTACTGTTAATGTCATGTAATGTATAGAACCTGGTCTCATGAAAAGAATTTTAGGTGAGGTATGTGTGTTGTGAAGTGTTATAAGGTGTTGTGAGGTATATAGAGCTACACGGAGGTGTGGTGAAGTGTCATAATGTGTTGCGAGGTATGGTGAACTGTTGTGAGATATGCCGAGATGTCTTGTCGAGTTATGAGGTGGGGTAAAGTGTTGTAAGGTGTTGTGAGTCGTTGTGAGGTTTGTAGTGATATATTGAGGTGTTCTGAACTGGGTGGAAGTGTCATAAGGTGTTGTAAGGTACATAGAGATATATTGAGGTGTTAAGAGGTATGGTGAACTGTTGTGAGATATGCCGAGATGTCTTGTCGAATTCTGACAGGTGGTGAAGTGTTGTAGTTTGTTGTTGGGTAGAGGTGTGTTGAGATGTGGAGAGGTAAGTTCACTAATGCTTTACTCTGATCAGGGTGCTGGTGCATGCAGCCTAGCCTATAAACACTGTGCGCAAGGTGGGAATACACCCCAGATGGGAAGCCCACCCATCGCAGGGCATTGTGGACTCACACAGTCACACGCTCATTCACACCCAGAGGCAATTTAGCGAACCAAACCACATACCAGCATGATTTTGGGACATTTAACATGCATAGAAACGAGTGTAAATCCACAAGAACACAAGAAGTACATGTCTAACTTCACAGAGAGAATAGCCCTGTGCTCCTGATCAAGCTGCAGACCCTGGTGCTGAACAAATGAAGGCATGTAAATTGTTACAAATGATTAATATTAAGAGTATGTTTGTTTTGGACTGCATCCTTTCAGTTGTTACTTTAGTGGAGTCATCCAAATAGCAAGTGGCTATTCATGTAGGCCTCATTCCTGGCACCTAGCTTGGTATTTTATGCCAACATAACTGAATACTGCACTGATGTGGAAAAGTGGTGCTGATGTGCTCTCAGCAGCAGCACAGCCCTGGCAGAGGCTTCAAAGCTCCTCTGACTGGAAACAGAGAGGAACAGAAGGCAGAGAACAGAGCTGCCAAGCCCGTATTGACAGACTTTGTTGTGGGCATGCTGTGATGTAGAGAAATGCTACAGAGAGCAAGAATAACATGAGTAAGAAAATTCATAGATATTCGTGGAGTTTGGAAATGAGGCTTTGAAATTAACTGGTGTTTTGTCCGGGGGAAGGTGAGATATATACTTTACCAGTCAGAAGTAGAGCCATCACCCAAATACACTTTCTTTCTCATTCTCTCTCTCTCTTTCTCACTCTCTCTCTCACACTTGCTCTGCTTATTTCCTCACTCTGTCCACTCATGTTACTTGCTCACTGTCTCTTTATTCCTTTCTCACTCCTACACAGACAGAAACACACACACACACACACACACACACACACACACACACACACACACACACACACACACACACACACACACACACACACACATACAGTCATTACAAGAAGGTCATATTGATGGTTGAGTCGGCTTAAATCTTAATAAAGCACCAGGATCGAATTACATAGCAGTTACTACACAGGTCATGGCCATTGTGTGTGTGTGTGTGTGTGTGTGTGTGTGTGTGTGTGTGTGTGTGTGTGAGAGAGAGAGAGAGAGAGAGAGAGAGAGAGAGAGAGAGAGAGAGAGAGAGAGAGAGAGAGAGTGAAATGCAATATCTGTCTGTTGGTATTGAGGTTTGTTGTGGCTTGGAGGAATATTTAAAATTCCCAGGACCGTCTTTAATCCAGATTTACATTCTTTGATTTGCATTCTTTATTAGTACTGTTACTTAAGAATTCAAAGTAGTCACCTTTAGGATGAATAACTAAACAATAAGATAAGGCTAAAAGAAATTAATCATCACAATGTCTAATGTGAGGTATAATCTGACTGAAGGCTCAGGGAGATTAAAAAAAAGTTTAAACCTTTAATACAGCATAGCATTGAGTCACTCTTAATGAGATTTCAGGCTTATCGAACTATTTATTTAAATGGATGCAACAATAATTTAGTTACAATGAATCTTGTATGAATGCAAATCAATGACTGTGTATATGAGTGGACAAGATGGCGCCATTATCTCCCAGTGTGTGGTTTCGAAGCCTTTTTCCAATTCAGGTCAAAAGGTCTGTCTAGTTTTTCAAGTTATAATATCAGTACAATAAACTAGCTTAGACATGAAAATGAGCGACATATAAAAAGAAAAACTGCACCGAAATCCTGTCTTGTTTAAAAGTGTCCATCCGTACAGTTTTTATTACTATGAAATAACTGCTATAAATGTATTGAGCTCAGCTGTAATTGTGTTCCTGTCTAAATTGTAAAAAAAAAAAAAAAATTAAATGTAAGTTTGTCTCATTCTTCCATTCATTAGCACGCTAGTGGGTGAGGATGAAACTACTACAAATACTGCAATCGGTTGGTAAAAACCCTTACATGTATTTGTGGTTTACTTTTAAACCAACTCAGGATCATGTGAGATGTGTTTGGATCGTGTTTGATTTCATATTAATTACTTGGACGGTTCCTTGAAATACAAACCTCAGACTATGTTAAAGATATTTCACTGTGCAGTGATCCTGACACCTTCTGCACTCCGGTGATGCCTTATATATCTTCTGAACACCTGGAAAGCACTCACTGCTACTGAGGACGTCCCCACACGGACAAACAAAATATACAGTACATTAGAAAACTGTGGATGGTATCATTAGAATCCATGAAGAGAAAATGGCTTCAGCTCTGCAACTGAGGTGAACAGTTTTGTTCTCAAGTCTCCATCAGAGACCAATGGATAATTTTAACAAGCCAGATCTCATGTTCAAACTACATGAATTTCCGGGTTGGGAAATTGTATTTTTGACAGGAAAATTATTTTATAATTGCTATACCCAGTATCTCTCAGATCTCAAAAGTTCTCTTTTGAGTCAGGTTTCTTTCTCGTATCTTGTATCTCAGAGACTTTTTCCTCAGCACAGTCTCCCTTGGCTTGCTCATTAGGGATAAATCCTAATGTTATCATTTATATCCTAAAAGTTTATATTTCTATAAAGCTGCTCCTGTAAAGATGTTTTATATTTTATATAAGCAGTAAAGATGTATTGTAACTCTGTGCGAGGTTTTTATATAGAATTGAATTAAATTGATAGATGAGGATGATGTTAGAAGCAGTTGTGACAGTAAATGCTGCTGCTCACGTATACATTTTATACATTCATTCATTCATTTTCTACCGCTTATCCGAACTTCTCGGGAGCCTGTGCCTATCTCAGGTGTCATCGGGCATCAAGGCAAGATACACCCTGGACAGAGTGCCAACCCATCGCAGGGCACACACACACACACACTCTCATTCACTCACACAATCACACACTATGGACAATTTTCCAGAGATGCCAATCAACCTACCATGCATGTTTTTGGACCGGGGGAGGAAACCGGAGTACCCGGAGGAAACCCCCGAGGCACGGGGAGAACATGCAAACTCCACACACACAAGGCGGAGGCGGGAATCGAACCCCCAACCCTGGAGGTGTGAGACAAACGTGCTAACCACTAAGCCACCGTACCCCCCACATTTTATACAATTGTTGTAAATTTTTTAATTCCGCTAAAATAAACAAAGTATCAAGTAAATGTGAAACCTGTAATTGGAATGAGTCTATTCAGACTGCAAAAAATTCTCACTGAACACACACACACACACACACACACACACACACACACACACACACACACACACACACACACACACACACACACACACACACTCCTCTCCTCCTCTTTTTAATCACCTCAGCCATGCTTAAATATTCTTTATTGGCAATGCAATAGATTCTGGCAAAGTATTTCTGCCCTAAAAATAGCCTTATGGGCATTATAGTCCCCCTACTATCTCTCTCTCTCTCTCTCTCTCTCTCTCTCTCTCTCTCTCTCTCTCTCTCTCTCTCTCTCTCTCTCTCTCTTTCTCTTGCACTTTGCCTTGTCTCCCCTGTGCCCTGTCACTCACATCAGCAGTCACCCGGATGCTTGTGTCCTTGTTTTCAACCTTACAAGTCCATTGCTGTCTCTGTCTCACTCTGTCTCACTCTGTCACTCCGCAGATGATTACATCTGAGAGCCTGAGTGTGAGCGCATGTTAGAGAGGGGAGTCATTTTTCATTCTATACAGATAATTGCACAGACACCAGGGTTATCAGCCAAGAGTGAACGATATATTAGGAAGCTATCAAAATGGGAGTAGCATCAAACTCTCTCTCACACACACACACACACACACACACACACACACACACACACACAGAGAGAGAGAGAGAGAGAGAGAGAGAGAGAGAGAGAGAGAGAGAGAGAGAGAGAGAGAGAGAATATGTGACTTACCTCAATACTTACCTCTCTTCATTTCCTGTTCTTCCCAAAAAGACATTAATTACAAAATTAAAAGTAAAATCCATGATCATATTTTTTCTGTTTTATTTCATCATTTAGAATATCAAGTCAAGGTAACAATATTTACTTTGGCAAAATGGAAATCAAACAAAAAAACATTATCATCAGGATGGTTATTATTATCATTGACCCTGCTGTTTTTGTTCTCTTTTCATATAACCTCAATGATAATTACAATCATATTGATAACTAAAAATCATAAAAGTTTGTTGCAACAAAATTGTATTTCTTTTTTAGCTCTATAATCACTCATGAAAATTAGTAACAAAACAGACTTCCAATGGATTTATACTTTCTATCTTCGTTTCTTTGTAGTCTTAATGACACCTTATAGAATTTTAATGACCTGGTCTGCAATAATGGATCAGTCTCAGTTCATCAGACCACAGTCTGGATAATTCTAGTAAAATGGAGCATCACAGAAGTAAACAAAAGGAGTCCTCATCCTTTTACATATACACACTGACTGCTCCATACGCACTCATACTCAGTGTCACACACACACCCACACATATCCACAAACCGGAACTGATCCCATTCTTCCTCAGTCAATGGCCATTTATTTGTCTATGCGCTAAATCTGTCCCAGATCATTTCATCATCATTCTGGTGCTGCATTTCACACCCATGCCGCTTTATGTTTGCTACCAGGTTACTGCAAAGGCAGCTCTCTCTCTCTCTCTCTCTGTCTCTCTCTCTCTCTGTGGATCATATCCGATTGATTGGGCATGACTGTGCATTTCCAGCTGCGCCTCTGCTTCCATAATCCCAGTGACAGGATAGCTAATTGATCATTGCTTAAATGCCGTCAGTCTGTCCCTTTGCCCGTCTGCGTTATAAGTTTCTTTTCTTTTCTTTTTTTTCTTTTTTTGAAAATAGGCCAAGTACCTAGTCTTTATTTAGCTCCTCTATTCACACTTTATAGGCTCATTGGAGAGATTGAATTTCTGTGTTGCTTCAGAATCCACTTAGACACCAGTCCCACAGGATATGCTCCAATGTGTTCTCCCTTTTTTTAGTCCATTTGACATTAGCCTAATTCTTGACTCTGCTCTCCTTTTTTCCTCCTGTTTCTCTCCTTGTACCTTTTCATGTCTACTCCTTTTTTTTAACATGACATCTTTTCTCTGCCTCTCATCTTTCCACTCAACCTTTTTCTCAGCCTGTCTTCCACACCCACATATCAGACCCTCACGTTGCACACTTTAACTTTCCCTCTTTCATCTATGTCTGTCCACAGTCACCCCACTCGTTTTTTTAAAGGTCTTTTCATTCCTTGCTTCAACGTGTAGCTCTTTTTTTGGTCTACACCACACTTTCCTCCAGTTCTTCTCCTTTATTTTTTGCCTTTACTTTCTCTTTACCTTTGTCTCTACATTGCTCTGTATGTGTTCTGGCTATGCTTGAAGGCAGGGTGTTAGATTTGTAGGTGTGGATGGCGCTACGCGTGTGCCTTACATGGAAATCCCCACTGCCGCCGCTGCTGGTTGTGGAGATGCTGTTCGTGGAGGCACACTGGGCCAGCATGCCATGCAGTGACTGGCTCCGTTTGCTCCAGATGACACTCAGTCGCTTGGCGTAACTGTAGCAGGTTGTGGCCGCCATGTTGCCCATGTCAAATGAAGAGCTGCGTCTGTGGCGTGCAGCACTAAGGCCTGAGCTCTGATAGGCTGTCTCTGAGTTACATCCGCTGTCCCTGCCTCCTCGGCGTAAGACAACAGACCCTCCTGTGCTGAACCTCCGATCGCTATGAGATGAGGGGTCAAGGCTGCATCTAGCCGGTTTCTCTGTATCCCTGTTTGTTAAATGGAGTTTCGTCAGTGCAGCTTCTGACTGACGTGACTGACGTGGCAGTGTAGATTGGGACGGCTTCTTGGGGGTGTAGTACATTGCCATTCGTTCGGTCTCTGGGGTGTACGGTGGAAGTGCCTTCTGTGACCCTACTCCTGCCTTTAGCTGCTCCAGATTCACTTTGGGCTTAGGCAGTGTTTGGGGTTTCTGAGTAGGCGATAACTTTGATGACGACTCCGCCCCTCCTCCCACACCTCTTTGTTTTTGAGGCAGCCCATTAGGTAAGACCACCATCATTACCTCCCTGCTGCTGTTTCTCTGTGAAAAAACATTGGCTCCTTTCTCTGGGGCTGACGAGTTGGATCTTGAGCATCCGACCTCTGCACTAGCACCATGATGATTGCTGTGATTACTGCAGACCCGGTGACGCACCATAAGCGCCACGGTAAACACCAGCAGCGTAACCACAACAACTCCCCCCACCAAAATGGTCAAGGTCCCACCCAGAAAGTGGGCCTGCAGTGAACGGCAGTCTGGGTAATTATCCTTGGTGCTGAACTGAGCACATCCAAGAACCTTTGTGGCTGCCATGGAAGTGACTGTGTCATCAAAAATGGCCAAAACACACAGGTTATAGTCTGCTCCAGAGACCAAGTTCTTCAGGAGGAAGCTGTTACTCGTAGATGGCAGGATTCTGAAAAGAGAAACCAAAAAAGAGTGATTTAGTGCCAGTACAGTATGCAGCAAAAAAAAAAAAATCAGTCAGGTAAAGAAAAGATCTCTGAAATTGGGAAAGAAGAAGACTGGAAGGTGAACAGGGGCTCAGTAGAGAGAAATAGATTTAATCAAACAGTAACCTACAATAGAATTATGAAAAGAAAGCATGAGTGTTAATGTGTAATAATTTAGCTGCTATCAGCAGGGACTGCTTAGGAGAATAGAACACCTCAAGTGAGCCATACCAGAAGAAGTGTGATTAAGTGAATGACCTGTAAGACAGACTTGGAGAGGGAGGTAGGGAGGGGGCCGGCATAAGCTTTAGAAAAATATTGTACCACTACAAGTAAATGGAAAGCCATGAACGAGCACTCAGAGGAGTGTGAATGTGCAGATGCTCTCTTTGTTCACCTTAATGTTCCACTTTCCACTTTTTTCTAAATACACAAAGCAGTATGCCATTGTCACACAAATGCATAACTGGAATAATGGCTACGTGCAAGTGCTGGGAAAAACACAACCCTACAATTGCACACTTCTGCCTTTTGACAACGCTCTCAGCATGCCTCCCACACAGTTCTTTCACCATCTTTGTTCCCGCATTGCCTAGATCACTCAATTATTCTTTCTCTTCTAATTTCACCCATGCTCCCTTGCTGTGCTTATACCCTCTCTCTCAGCCTACATGACCTTTCTACCTTCTTCATGCTTTCCAGCTCGTGTGCTCTAATTCCTATGTATGCCTTTCTAACCTTGACTCATTTCATCTTTTAATTGTTCACCGGTGCTTCATTATTGCCCCTTCTACCACAGGCTTTCCATTTCCGTCCTATTTTTCGGATTTTTTTTCCTTCCTTTCTCTTTCATTGTCTCTCGCTTTCTCACTGCCCAAGTAACTTGACCACTGAGGGTGGATTCTATTAAGCATGGTTCAGCTGTAAATTATGAGTTACTGGCCAAGGTCATCCAGCTTGTGCTTCAATATTTTATATACAAAAATATATCTATCTGCTCTTGTTTTGTTATTGCATATCTATGCAAGAAAAGCCAAAAAATATTAGATATATTATGAGTGGTCTTACTGACATGTAAATAAAAAACTACTGAAAATTTTATTAAAACCTTTTTGGCATATGGCCTGAAGAGTTTCAGTAGCACACAAATAATATCAAAAACATATTCAGGTGATTCAGGTGTATGGTTAGTCTTAGATATGTTTTTTTTTACTAGCATGAAATGGGTGGTGGATGCATACTTATGAATTTTAGATAAATCTTTAGTATTACTACATCTACGTACGTAGCTTGCTGTATGGAAGAGGATATGGAGCTGGTGGTTAGCTATTCTATAAAACTGTTATTCCATTTACTGTCATCAATTTCATCTTTCAGTAGATAGTAGGGTAATGTCCGATTTTCAATCAAAGTGCAGTTTGACTAATTGATTGCAAGAAACAAGGAAAGAAACGTTGATGCTTCATACTTGCAGGAGGTATTTACAAACAGTTTACATGACGGAGCACAGTTGACGATGATCATGCACATATGATCATATGACTGACTTGTCCTTGTTGACATGTTCAATCAAAACGCAAAAACTGTAGATGCATCCCAAATTGCATTATTCTGTGCCATTGTGTACAAATAATGTTTATGGGTTTACACTGAAAATACCAACAAGTGCACTACAAGAACCTGGTTGATGTGAAATGGTTGACACTTCATTCAGTCAACACTCACAACCTTCCTTACGTAGCAGAAGAGGCCTGGTGTTAGGAACTATTGGGACAATTCACTGCCAGTCCAGCAGAGGAGGTGCGGGTGTGTGGATTGCTACTCCTTGTTGATTGACATGATATGTCACCTGTCCTTAACTATGCCTAGCATTGCCTTATTTGTACCTGCCTGAGTTATTGCTTACTGTCGTGTTTGGTCTGCCAGGTTGAATTTTATTTTCGACCATGTTTTTAAGTATTTATGTATTGTTTCGTTCAGTTACTTTTCAGGTTAATTAAAACAAGGGAGTTTAATCCTGCACATGGGTCTGATTTGTGATTCCAGTATTTACCAGTAAATATTTGTATTCAATATTTTGTTCATATGTTCAATATGTTGCATATAGTACTATAGTATAGACCAGTAACTAATACAAAATCGTCTAGCGTCACATATTTTATATTATTGACCACAAAACACATAATAAATACATACTTCAATCTAACTGCACAGTAATCAGTGCATCTTTTCAATTGCTAACAGGCAGATTACAAAAAAAAAAAAAAACACAGAAGAAATACACATTTACATATATTATATAATCCGGCAGGAGCACAAAAGCAAATTGAAAATGGGGAACGAGATAAAGACTGCTAGGACTAATTGAATTGCAAGGCAAAACTCACTGACAAGTGAATGCATTAGAGTCTTAGCAGGAGAGCATAGCGGGGAATTTCTGTAGCTCAATCAGCGTTAGTCATAGGACCCCCCTCCATATGACAGCCCAAACAGTGCACAAAGATTTGCTTTCATTTAATACGCTGCAGTCATCATCATAGCCCAAAAGGTTGATGTCCCATCTGTAAGAAGCAATAATCAACATTTCTAAATGGGTATGCCATTCATGCGCAGCTGTTCTGAATGCCAGTTTTATTGTATTAGAAGCTTATGTTAGGAAACTACAGTAAAAATGAATTGTTGCAAGCGGTTGGGGCAGTATTGCATTTTCTATACTGCGTTTAGTAATAACGTTTAGCTGAATTTAATATACGTGCTGTCTGCTATAAGGATCCGAGAGAATACCAGTACAGATAGAGAGAGGGTAATGGGTGAAAAGAGACCAGTGGTTTACAGTGTTTCGGTGATTAATTAGTGTTAACAGCACAGGCTGACAGTTATAGTCAAGCAGATACATCTTAGCCATACTGAATAACTTGAAAACATGGCAATATACTGTATGAGTCCTGGTTAGGAGCCAGTTGGCAACCTAAACCACATCAATATTTATCCAAGGAACAAAATCTTTTTCTGGGATCTTACTCAGATTATGCAAATTATCTGCATGTAGTACATGGCTCTGAGGTTGCCTTTAAACACAAGCGTTTGCATTTATTATTATTTTTAAATCAGGGACAGAGAAAGTTGACCGAAGACGGATATGTTTTCTTCCATGCTGTCTAGTGAAATACAGTGTAATATAAAAGCACCAGGCAATTTTGAAAAAGAATTTGGTCTGTAAAATTTTATACAGGAATGAGAAGATGGCATTTAACAGCAGTCTAGAATATGGAGTACAGCATATTGCTAATATATTGTTACATGAATAATCCTAGTAATTAGGCTATCACATGAATCACTGCAAATTAGTTTAATATAATGATATGGCTCCCATCTTTTTTCTTCCCATCTCATCATTTGTGAGCTTATAAAATAGCACTTGATCCTGGGTTAATTTCACAGTTTATGTTTTTTTATAACATTCTCTAACGGCACACAACTGTCGAAATAATATTGTGCTCTGCTGTAAAGTAGATGAAAGGATCAACTTACTGAATATTCATCTTCTATGCATACAGTTCTCTTTAATTTATATATTGAAATATATAAATATCTTATTTAATAGACTATTTATGGATGCTTTTCAAATCGGATTTAAATAGAACTCCGTTGATTGGTTTGTGTAGACTGTAATTCCTAAAGCGTACATTTATTTCAGTGTGACATATAGTGATTACATCAACCTGAACCTATAGAGGCTCCGGACTGAATGCTGATGGTTCATAGAGTTCTGAATTCCAACATGCACAATTTCAGTACCAAATTCTAACTGCATTTACTGAAGTCAACATATTCTGCTTTCTCTCCTTCACCCACATATCTCTCAGGACAAATATACCAATATTAACATAGTAAAAGAAAATGCTACATTTGGCCTTTTTATGCTAATAATGAACCGCTGATAAGTCAGTCAACATCCAGTAAAATAATTAATGTAATGCACTCCTAGTTTATGTTCTATTGAATACCACTGAATAGAATTTTATGTTATTGAGTGCTGGATATGTGTGTAACATGTAACATGTATAATCTGTGTGTTATACAGTTGCACACACAAACACACACACACACACACCACACACACACACACCACACACACACACACACACACACACACACACACACACACACACACACACACACACAATAATGTTTCGTTACTCAAATGCAGCACTCTTAGCTGTGTGTTACAGAAGAAGATCCTGACCTTTTCTTCCAGTGCCTCTCAATGTTGTGTTTATATATAACTATGCAAATTTAGACTGAGTGTAGTCACAAAATTCCATCCACACAGACACAAGCACTTGCTCTTACTGCAATAAAGCAGATATGGGAGTGTCACTGAGCTGGTGACACAGAAACAGGCAATTATGAGGACCCTCGTGTCGAACAGATAAGATACAGACCTGACCATAAAGGTTAAAGGGATGTTTGGGTGCAGCTTTTTCCATGCATTCATTCTTTGCCCCTTAAACATCTGTATGCTCCACTTTAGATAGTGCCTTTATGTGACCAACTCTTACTATTCATGCTGCAGCCATTTCACACAGAATATATAAAAGCAATAAATAAATTCCCTGATCACAACAAGGAGAAGATCAGGGGCATGGTTTGTCATTTTAGATGTGTCCACATATCCCCGTTTTGTGTGAATTCTTACTTGTTATTTCTCAACATCCTCCATCAAACTCTTGATAGCTCTGTTTCTGTCCAACCATCCCTCGTTATCCCTCCTATCCTTGTTCTGTCTCAGCCTGCATTCTACTAACAGTGTCTGCAGTAGCCACCTCTAATAATTCCAGCTGCCCCTCCCAGTGAAAGACGATCAGGTTGAGTGTGGGTGTCATCTCTCATTGATAATGTCTCCTAAGAGCTATAAGATATATTGAACATTTTCTGAAAATGTCTGAGAGCAACTAGGCTGAATCTATTGCTGGAGCCTTCAGCAAGACAAATCATACCAGAATAGAGTAGTGCTTCAGCTTCAAGTTTAATTCAAGCTTAGGGCAACCTGGAGATGACGACAGGAATCAGACCAAACCACTTCAAACACATTACACCATTACAAGAAGTGGATGGACTGCATGAGTGTGCTTTGATCGAACATACTCCACCGCACCGTTTTTTCTTTGAGGCTGCAGATTCTTCAAGGTACATTTGCTGCATCTTCAATAAAACATTTACATGATTATGGTCACACTAATGTGACCATAATACCTATAAGGAACACAGACCTGTTTTTGTAGAGCTGAGTGAACAAAAAAATCCATTTTAATCACCTTTGGGCCACTTTTATATCTGATATTTTGTTCATACAATTGAAATACTATAAGAGTCTGAATGGAATTCTTTTTTTTTCTTTTTTTTACCACACATGCAAATTGCACTGTTGGTCTCTTTCTTCACCCACACATGTCTCGGGACAAACGCGTTAGTATTAACTGAGGAAAAGTAAAGGTGCCACACTTGTCCTGCTTTGCCTTCTCATGGTGATAATGAACAGCTGTTATTCAATATCCAGTGCATATCATTGTAATGTACTGCTAGCTTCTTTAATTATTACTGCATATTACTAAATTGACCATTTTTGTTGTTTATTAAGTGGGTCGTACATGTGACTGACTGATTAAAAATATGTATGTGTGTTGGTCATTGCAAGTTTTGTTTCAAGCAGTGCTGTAGTCTACGTGATACGCAGGTATACGCCGTATACCCACTAGGAAATGGCAAGGATTTCCGTATACCCACTTAAAAAGCATGAGGATACGTAACAATATCGTTTTGTGACAGAACTTTCATTCATAAATTCACCCCGTCTGTGTTGCGAACACAGACTGTGGTTGCGATTGCAAATCACTAACGTTTTTGGACCATTGGGGCTTCCGTGGCCTGTGACCTGAACTGACGTCACCTACCAAGGAGGAAAATTATTTGCTTGGTGGTGTTTTTATAGTCTATATTTTTTCCTGTGAAAGTCAATGGGTGCTGCGCTGTCTGATTACATTTAGCCTTAAATGTTATATGAATATGGGACCTGGAGCACAGGTTTTATCAGCTGACTGTCTTTTGTTGCTTACAATAAATTGGAATGTTGATAACACATAAGCAGTTTTTAATAATGCTCTCAATTACATGTAGATGCATATTTTATGCATTAGTGAGTGTGGTGGTGCCTATGGGGTGTCACTCTAGGATGGGTGCGTATGAGGCTGGGAGGGGGAAAAAAAAATCACAGTATACTCACTACAAAAAACTAGACTACACCACTGGTTTCAAGGTCTGTTCCAGCTAAATTAGAGTCACATAAAAACATCAAGTCATCAAGGCTGAATGATTGCAAGTAATTAGAACTGAGCAATGCATCTACATATAACACGAACATAGTCATGGGCATGTTTTTGTTAATGCAGTTAGTAAAGATGCAGTTTTTTCTTTTCCAATTATTTAATATATTCATTTGTTTTTTACATAATGAACTTTTTGCATAATGAACATGCAATGCAATGTTATCAACTCAATAATAACAATAGGCAATAATAGTAATAAATAACCAAGAAGAGAAATACTGAATACTGCTACTCAATGTGAAATTTCACAATTAAAACATCATTTTGGATGTTCAAGATAAACTGTATTAGCCACATCACAAATACAGCTTTGTGTAGGTTTTACTCACCGATATACCAGAGTTTCGTCTGCGGTGCAGTTGTACTGTATTTGGTACATCCAGACCATGTAATCACCTGAAAGTCTGCCTATATCCCACCGAACTTGTGCTGAGGTGGAGGTCACCCCCTGTACCTCCACAAACTCGTCCTCTCCTCCTTCACTCCCTCCAACCTCTGTCTCTACTTCTTCTCTACCTTCATGTGGGTCTGTGTTAGTGTCCTGGCTAGGGGTTTGCCCATTGGATGCTTTTCCTCTAGTAATATCAGATGACCCTGGGTCACGGGCTAAAGAAACTGTCCCATTCCCTCGGTGAGGAAGAGGAATGACTTTAAGGTCAATAATCGCAGTGGCCTCACCTGCAGCATTGATTGCAATACAGGTATAAGCGCCATCATCACGGGCCACAGTAACTAAGAATTCAAGTGTCCCATTGCGGAATGAAGTGGTACGACTAGAGTTAGCA
>NC_062518.1:34946139-34953639 GCF_022655615.1 Tachysurus fulvidraco
TCTCAGCACAACATCTTAGGGAATATCTTGTGGAAGCGCAATGTTCATTCCTCTAGTATGCTTCCAGAGACATGAAGAATCTCTGCCAAAATGGAGCAAAGTGGCTGGTGGCTTGTGATGGTGCAACATCTTTCTGTGACACATTTGATTTCATCTGTGTTTATTTTTCCGTGTATGAAAGGGAAGGGAGTAGGTAAGTCTTGAGGAGACCTGCAGTTAGTTTATATGCATATACACAACAGAAAAATCAGCAACAAATCATGACCGGCATCTAAGAAGTCCCAATGCTACTGTATGGGGTTAAAGGCCAATAAACACAGACAGACTTAAACAATTATCCAGAAAAAATGCTTTCTGTGTGCTGCTAAGCGACTCTTCTTGACATTTGAGACAATACCAAGAGCGGAAACCTGGCTAACTGTGGCCTTTTCTCGCAATGTCCTCCTTTTTAAAGGTGCCCTGATTAGGGATTTTTCTACCCAGACCTCATTAGGTAAAAGTAACCCAGCCACCTTTTCCGGCAAGTTTGTAATGCTTCAATGCACACTGCAGATCTCTGGCATTCGAACAGCTGACAAGTTTCTGCAAAACTTTTTTTTTCTTTGATTAATTAATTTACATTTACAGTTATTCATTTGCTAGACACTTTTGTCAAAAGCAATTAGCAAGTAGGGCAGAATTGAAAGCATGCTCCGGGCTCTTAAAGGAGTTGACGGTGACAGAAATGCTACAAGTTTCTAAAATATAATTGACTTTAACCCTGAGAAGGATAGTTGGAGTAAGTGCTAGTTCTCAAGAGTGTTATAAGCGCTGGCGAAATTGCAAATGATACACTCTTTCGGACATGCTGAATAATTTGAAGCAAGGCGCCGAGTAACACACAGAACAGTGAGCAGCACGGATCATCAATCACCTCAACAATTCAGCCACCTCCGATTACTCTTTTATACTTTTGATTTCCACTCACATTTAATTATACCTGGAAATTCTTCATCCGTGAGAAGGAAAATTGAAATGATGAAAGGTCAGGTCAAGTACATTCAAATGATTAGTTAAGAAGCCACTTACGCCACTTACTCAGGCAAGACGTTTTTCTGCCCTCCTCAAACACAACTCCTTCATCATTACTGTCATTTTTAACCTAACTCTAACTTTCTCCTGTTATGTCTGGTCAACTTTGGCTCTTAGGGAAAAATCACACACTCACGTTACGTCGGCGTAATGGATATTGACTTATCAGAGTTTTTCAATCATGTTTAAACGAATGATTTAATTTATGGCCACAAATCTGATATAAAATTAGTCAGGACACTGTTGGATTTCAGCGTGAGATGTTTTTGCCTCTGCTGGGATAAACTTACACATAATATTAGTGGTGGAATAGGACGACTTTAAATGTAAGACGCCTTTGAAAAAGCACTTTGTCTTTGACAATTTTACCCTTAGCAGGCTAGTAGTCTGGTACAACCAGAAATTCTTATTAAAAACAAGAAATTCTTTAAGCTCTGAATGTCTAGCTTTACATGAGCTATTAACCTTCACTGTGGAAGTGTGACATGACAAAGAACTGCAGTGCTGAACACAGGCATGCCTAAAATAGGCACACATCCATTTTTTGGCCTCTGGTAAAAAGAGTTAAAGATACTTCACATGTGATTTTTCAAATGTAATGCAAGTGCATTCATATCACGCACAATTTTTTTACATGGCTATTTTTTGCATGCTATGTGTAGAATATATGGGTTCATTCCATCTGATCGACCTTTTCCATGCATGATTCTTTTTATCCTATTTATTCACATATCATTCACCTAAAAATTCTGAAACGCACGTGATTTTTCCATAAGGATGGATCTCAAACCTGCTATGGCCATGTGGATTTCCTATAGGTCATGCATAATTAATCACAAGAGTGCATCAGCTTGTGAACTATCCTCAGCTCTATTTTTAAACATCTCCGTTCCATGCCTCCATCTTACTTTCAACTTCTCCATCTCTCAATCACAATCTCTCTCTCTCTCTCTCTCTCTCTCTCTCTCTCTCTCTCTCTCTCTCACACACACACACACACACACACACACACACACACACACACACACACACACACACACACACTTTGACACCTTTTTGATTTTATGAGAGAAGGATGGATGGAGAGGAGCTGATTACTTTAAGGAGGGAAGGAGAGAGGGTGTGTGTAAGGAAATGATTGAAAGAAAGAGAGAAATAGGGATAAATAATGAGAAGCAAAGATGTGACTCATGAACATAACACCAAAAGAGCAAAAAAATAACCAATGATGGGCATTTGTGTTTGAGCCAAATGGGGACAGAATACAAAGAACAAGAGTGTGAAAAAGAACTGTGAGAAGAGTGTGAATGTTTTCATATTTGGTAAATCACACCGAGAGAGAGAGGAGAGAGTAAGGTTGGACCCTCAGGCTTGTTAGACATATTAAACACAGTCAGACAATTTTATTCTAGTTTTAACCCAACTCTAACCATCTGCGTGTCAGCTAAACACACTCGCTAGAGCCTTCTCTGATCATCACATGATCATCTCAAGAAAAAGAAATTAGGCCAATAATGGCTGGGAGAAGAGCACATGATCATTCAGCATTTTTGTTGTTGTTGTTGCTGTTCCTGGTCTGTCTTTGATGTGAGCTCTGATCCAGCAGAATAATTATAATCGCACCTGAAGATTTGAACAGATTTTACGCTTCCACGAATCAAAGTCATCCAGCCATGCAATACTTATCCACTCTAATATGCACCATAAACTGTAATTAGCCAGTGCAATTAGGGCTAAAGGCAACAAAAAAGAGCAATAAAAGCCTTTCCTGTGCACTTAATGTGACATGAAATCAGGATTATACGACAACGCAGACTGTATTATGTTCAGTAATTGGTGTAATTTAGCCTACGACACACACACACAGAAAGAGAGAGAGAGGATACTTAAAATAAGCACTGTTCAAATAGCCAATAATAAAGCAGCGGGATTTCACACAGCTGTAAATACATCATTTGATTGGTTAGTGGTGTGCTGAGATGCAGGACATATGTATATTATAGTTTAGTGTGTGTGAAGAGGAATAGGTCTGAGAAAAGCACTGCATTTACAATGTACAGTCAATGACCTTAAATTTGTGCCTTTAAGTGGAAAAACAAAAAAACTCTACACACTGTGATTAATGAGTCTTCACTGTACATGTAGTTGGGTCCTGAACCTCCATTTGTTACTTAGACACAGTCCCACAAGCCCTCTTTCTTCTTTTTTCAAGTTGAATGAACTATGTACACACACACACACACACACACACACACACACACACACACACACACACACACACACACACAGTGATTTCTCCTAAGCAGACATGAACACTGTCAACAAGACGTCTGGTGCCTTGCCAGTGGTCGATGCAAGTAAAGGACTGACACAGCTGATTGAATATTCTAACTGAAGTGTGTGTGTGTGTGTGTGTGTGTGTGTGTGTGTGTGTGTGTGTGTGTGTGTGTGTGTGTGTGTGTGTGTGTGTGTGTGTGTGTGTGTGTGTGTGTGTCTGTGTGTGCGTGTGTGTGCGTGTGTGTGCTTGTGCACACTGATGTAAAATTACAGCAGTAACTTCTCAATCACACACACACACACACACACACACACACACACACACACACACACACACACACACACACACACACACACACACACACATGCTCATACACATGCTCATACACAGTCATATACACAGAGACACACTTTAAATACGTTCCAACTGATTACTTACAAGATATTACTTACGTAATATTTGAATCTATTCAGCAGTAATGAATATATAATGTTACACATTCTGTTATGTTATAGAACATTATTTTATTTATAAATGCAATTAAACATGTCATTCTATTCTACACCATCTAACGTTTTAGATTAGTTTTGATTTTTTCTGCACAGTCAGGGTTCTTGTTTTGAATAATTAAGCTAGATTTTGCATTTTGTAGGCAACCCGGAAACACCAAGTAGCTTCCAGGCCTCTATTTATGCTCTATATACTGTATGTTGGAATAGGAGTACATTATTGTGATTCAGATAATGCTTCCTCAAATAATACATATACGAGAAACAGAATACTCATAGACATCATTTTCTTATTTTTCCATAATGCCCAGGGGAAACATGGAAAGTGTGAATTTCTGATGTGCAGTGTACAGTATGTGATGTGCAGCCATTGGGGGGGAAATAGAGCAAGATCATAATAATAATGAGACACTTTAGTTTTAGTATCTCCAAAATAAAAGTGTATTTCTGCAATATCTCTGTACAAACAAACGAAATTAGCTTTCCTAAAGTAATCTTTATACAATAATGAATCTATATACACTATATTGGCAAAAGTTTTGGGACATCTGTTTTTACATGCACGTGCACTTTAATGACATCCCATTCTTAATCCATAGGGTTGAAGGCACTAATGCCCCTTTTCCACCGAGGCAGTTTGAGTGCTGGTTCGGAGCCAGAGCCTAATTTAGAACCAGTTCTTTCTGTTTCGATCGCCAAAGCACCGGCTCTGAACCAGGAAAAGTGGTTCTTTAGTAGCACCAAAACGTTGCTGGTCTAGACTTAAGAACCGCTTGTGTCCGGGGCTGTGGGCGGGGCTACTGTTAGCGTATTTGATAATGTACCTTAAGTATACTGATGTTTTATACACTTTTACTTTATCGCAATATGATACATTATCAGCACACATGATACAGTAGTAGGTAGCTACATGCTAAGGCTAACTTTTTTCTGTGTTGATAAAATAACGTTATGTACTTTATCGATTACAACCTCAGATTATACAGATTACATGGAGCTGCACGTACACGTTTTATTCGCCACGTTTGGATACCAATGTAGGTTCGCAAAGCCATGAGCATTAACAGTAAATCAACATCCACCACTGTTGACGTTGTGTTTGTGTTTGCCGCTGCTGCGCTAAAGTTGCTGGGACACGTGAGACGTATACAGTGACGTCAGACTCGGCTCTGTGTTGGCTCTCTAGCCGGTGGAAAGGCAAACCAGTTCTTAGAAGGTTTGCCAGTGGAACCAACATTGAACCAGCACCAGCGCTAGCTCTGAAACAGCACCCGGTTTTTTGGTGGAAAAGAGGCATAAGATGGCCCACACTTTGCAGCTATAACAGCTTCAACTCTTCATGGAAGGTTTTCTACAAGGTGTAGGAATGTGTTTATGGGAATTTTTGACCATTCCTCTGGAAGTGCATTCGTGAGGTCAGGCACTAATGTTGGACAAGAAGGACTGGCTCTAATTCACGGGGTTGTGGTCAGGACAGTCATGTTCCACCACACCAAACTCACTCATCCATGTCTTTCTAGACCTTGCTTTGTGCACAGGTAGCAGTCATGTTGGAACAGGAAGGTGCCATCCCTAAACTATTCCCATAAAGACGGGAGCTTGAAATTGTCCAAAATGTCTTAGTATGCTTAAGCATTATGAGTTCCTTTCACTAGAATTAAGTGAAGGTACTTACTGTATCACTGTACGGTGCTTGAATTTACTGAACTCCTAAGAGCGACCCATTCTTTCACAAATGTTTGTAGAAGCAGTGTGCATGCATTGGGGCTTGATTTTATACATCTGAGGCCATGGAAGTGATTGAAACACTTAAATTCAGTGATTAGAAGGGGTGGCCCAAAAACGTTTGGCAATGTAGTGCAGCTCACATGGAGCAAACCCTGTGTACAGAGCTGCAGATCTCTACAGGGCTCTCCAAAACAATAATAATCAATAACATTATAATGAACTGTATAAATATTTTAAAACTTGTACATTCATTCTGCATGCCTTTTCATCATTCTTAAATGATCTTTGGCTTTGAAACATAGTTAGCTTGCTTACTGAGACACGTTAGAAGGAAGATAAAAAGCTTTCCAGAACGTTCCACAGAGCATCTGGTTCAGGAGTTGATTAAAGTTACGTTTGCCCCTCTAGGATTTCACAAAGGCTTTTTGTGACTGTTTCACAGCCAAAATTGCTTGACTTTGGAATAGCATTTAAATACAACTATTTTTTGTACTTTTTCGTGGTAAACTTTCGAACTCCTACCATTGAAGACACATACAGTATGTAATCCTTTTTATGATAGCTGTACTCATGTTTGACACACGCGAATCAAAGGGAGCTTATTGGCTGATGATGTCACACGACACATCTTGGCCAAATCTCTGGAAAATATGCTGTAATTTTGAAACATTGCCTCTGAATATTGTGGAGTTTGCTTGATTTTCATTTCTGCAATCAAAAAATCCGGGGAGAACTGATTATTTGTTGTAATTCGTTCATGAAAAATGATGTCATGTTGCTATGGCTACAATTCTTTCCTATGTTTCAGTGTTTCTACGGCATAATGGTTAGAATAACATTAAAAGAAACCAACAAACACACAGCTACAGATGCAACCTGAGACTCATATAAGTAAACCTTTGCTTATAAACACTGATCTTTGAGCTCATGTATTTTTACTAAAGTAATATTATATTGCCTTGTGATGGGTTGGCACTCCATCCAGGGTGTATCCTGCCTTGACGCCCGATGACGCCTGAGATAGGCACGGGCTCCCCGTGACGTTCAGATAAACGGTAGAAAATGAATGAATAATACTATATTTAGGACACATAAATAACTTAATCAAACAAGGATACGATGCATACATTTATCCAGCCTCAAATCCTACAGTGACACTCCTTCAACCAAAGTGGTGAAGAAAGTTATTTCAATTAAAGATTAAGTGACAGAATGTAAAACCTTAGATATCAAATTTTGTAATGTGGACTATTTGCCTATGAATCCTTAAATTATGAAAAGCTAGTATTAGAGTAGCAAATTGTGTTCTGCCAGTGTAGACTACCAATTGTGTTCTAACACACACACACACACACACACACACACACACACACACACACACACACACACACACACACACACACACACACACACACATACACAGGGAGAAGGAGTGTAGGGACTGTATTTATGCTGTACGAGCTCAGTGGGACAGCATCCAGGACGCCTAATGATGTGAAGCATTTGGCACCATCATGCAGGTCTGTAATAAATGCTGATTTTGGTGTCACACTTTTTCCCCCACTCTCCATCTCTCTCTCTCTCTCTCTGTCTCTATTTCTGTCTGTGCATGTTTTTTTCCCACATTGCCGTCTGGCCCCTCTCATCAAAACCTGCTGTTCATGCACTGCTACATGCTAACTGCTAATTAACCCACATTCAGGCCAGAGGGAGGGGAGAAGTGGCAGAGCAGATATAGCCAATCACTGCATGCCTTGTTAGGCACGGATAGACTGGACGACAGGGGAAATCCAGCAGAGGAATCACAGGACAGTTCTTTTTTGAGCGTGGGAGCTAATGGGAGTGGTGAGAAAGATAAGCTCGTTGGGGAAAAAGGGTGAGGGACATAAACGGTCTCGTCTTCCCTATGGGGAC
>NC_062518.1:34961139-34963639 GCF_022655615.1 Tachysurus fulvidraco
TTTTTTCAGTATAGGGTGTAGTTGGGTGCAGCTACAATGATAATATATACATTTTTACCTCGATCTTACTATCTATCTATCTATCTATCTATCTATCTATCTATCTATCTATCTATCTATCTATCTATCTATCTATCTATCTGTCTGTCTGTCTGTCTATCTATCTATCTATCTATCTATCTATCTATCTATCTATCTATCTATCTATCTATCTATCTATCTATCTGTCTGTGTGTCTGTCTGTCTGTCTGTCTGTCTGTCTGTCTGTCTGTCTATCTATCTATCTATCTATCTATCTATCTATCTATCTATCTATATATATATATATATGGTGGATCAAACGGTTAGGGCTCTTGGTTTCTGATCAGAAAGGTCAGGGGTTAAAGCTCTAGAAGCTCTAGTTCTGCCAAGATGCCTCTGCTTAGCCTTTGAGCAAGATCCTTAACCCTCTCCGCCCACGGTTAGCTGCATTATGGCTGACGTTGTGCTATCTCCTGAGTCGGTCTTGTAATGTGTATGTGACAAATGTGTACACAAACAAGTCTTAGGCACATATAAATTAATGGTATAAAGCAAATCCCTTTGAAACTAAGGAAATTGTATGTTTTCTACTTAAAAATCCACCCGTGTCAGCTTTTTTGTTAGCCTTTCAATACATCAGTAGTCTGAGGTATACTTCATCCAGTTTTATAAGAATATTCACTACTAAGCTTTTTTAAACATCATTAAGAATTTGCCACAGACTTTCTAGAGTTTGACTGTCACACATTTTTTTTTGTTTGTTTGTTTGTTTGTTTGTTTTTTCCTGGTTATCTCTGGCAGCCAGAATTAATTAGTGTATTATGTAATACAGTATGTTTTGTATTAGGTTATATATTCCATCCGTCTTCTGAAACACTTATCCTACACGGGACAGAGTGAGGCACACACACACACACACACACACACACACACACACACACACACACACACACACACACACACACACACACACACACACACACACACACACACTACAGACAATTTAGACATGCCAGTCAGCTTTGGACACATGTCTTTGGACTGGAGGAGGAAATTTAAGTACCCAGTGGAAATCTCTGAAGCACATGGAGAACACCCAAACTACACACACGCAAGGCGGAGGGAGAAATCAAACACCCAAGCCGATAGGTTCGAGGCTAAATGTGCTAACCACTGCTGTAAGCCAATGTGCCCTCTAAAACAAAGTAGTGATTTGTGCAATATATCACTTTCTTTACAGACATACAAAGAGTTATTTATCAGAAAAGTAATGTTTGGTTTTACTGACCCAAAATACATATCGAAGACAAAATTAATACGGTTAGTACACTCCGGGAAGGAGGAAGCCTTCAGCTTTGCCACACAAATCATATTCCTTATTATATTATATTAGGTTGCAAGTATTTCAGATTCCTTATAACACCAGTGTGCTTTCATACGCTGCATCCGCTCTTTGCATGCAGCAAGACGTAAAAAACCGAGGTCGATTTTGTGCTGGCTGCATGCTAATTAGCCAAGATGCATCTGTGTTTACTTGCACACATGTCCTAACTAGATCTATAATGAGCGTTTATATGTCATATCTGCCCGATGCTCATGTAAAATTTCACCTGCTTATGGTTTATCAGTAACACTGTCAGACCCCGGCACGTTGTTTATAGTCATCACCAAAGCAATGTTACTCAGATCCACCAACTCTGACAGTTTACACCATAATCACAACATTTAGAGCCCAAACACTTTTTTTTCACACCTAACAGAATGATCCATGCCGTGTTCATGTGTGAACATGCGTGTTGACTCATTTTGTTCGTCTATATTTGTCTCGGTGGCAGAAGATTTTGTGAGTCAAGCAGCACTTGATGAAATGCTTGTTACAGAACTGGAGAGGAGAAAGAGTGGGGGGATCAGCTTAAGGTAGAACGACAATCTCATTGTGGAAGTCATGAACCCACTCCAGGGATCAAATTTAATCCGGTACTAAAAGCACCTTGATATGAACAGCACTTAAAGGAAATGCATGGTTATAAATATGAGCTTTAAGTGGGTGCTTTGAATCACGCACATATTATAATTAATATTGTTTTCAACAATAGAGGATCATTATCTGTTTCTTTTTGGGTTTTGATTTAATTGGATTTTTAAAAAAAATAAATAAGTTAAGCAGCTCGTTTTGAGTTCCTTTTTTGAGAAAATTTCAATTATTTCAAAAAACATTAGTACAGAGGATAAAAATCGAAATATAAAATGGTTTATTTAATCTATATATGTTGTGTTTAAGTCCATGGTAATACATGTTGTATATCACTACAACAGCTCTCAACTGTAGACATTATATCGATCTATTAAAATCTGACAATGTTGTTTTTTTCTTTCTAGCCTACAACTTTTTAACATCTTTGGTCTCACTGGGAAGTGTGCTGAGTGTGAACTTAATTTTGTATGAGCTATAAACTGTTAGGTCTCCAAATGTATAACA
>NC_062518.1:34971139-34996139 GCF_022655615.1 Tachysurus fulvidraco
AGTAAAGAAAATACTGGGCGGACGTTGTTGTAATGCACCACTTATTCCCATTTATCAAGGCTGATAGTAATTACTGACTTTGTCATCGCCTTGCACTATTTACTGCCTCTAAGTGGTTGAGATAGTTGGTTTTTATATTGATGGCAACAGAAAGACTGAGTATGTTCAAATACTTAATGTTCAGTTACCAATGAAACCATTTGGAACATTATTTGGAACAATGAAACACTTTCATGTTTGTGTGGTGTTTAGTATTACACATGTTTTCCAAAACAATCTGGGTGCAATTAATGTCATTAAACATGGGGTTTTTGTTATTGCACTGTTTCCAAATGTTCTGGGTGCAAAAGACGTATTAACTGGTACTAATTTTCCAACAGCCAGATGTCTCTTATTAGGAAAGCTGTTAAAGTCGACACAAGAATCTGGAACTGTGATCTCTAATAATAATAATAATAATTACTATTATTATTATTATTATTATTATTATTATTATTATTATTATTATTATTATTATTATTATTATTATTATTATTATTATATTTTACTGAGAGGACCAATAATGGATTATGTTTTACAAATCAGAGTAAGAAATCAGTTTAACCTTTATAGTTAGATTTATTGCCAAAGTTTGGGTGTCCGGGGCCATATTACATATTTTATTGACTTTTGAAGAAAAAAGTAAAAAAAAAATGACAATATATTTTACTTCAAAAAAGAAAAATAACTTTTGAATTAGATGACTTTTATTTTCACATCCTGAATGTGTTTTCAATGGGTGGTTCTATTTATTTATTTATTTTTAATTATTATTATTATTATTTTTTTTTTTTTTTGGTTCTGCTTTCCTTTATAAGTGTCCCAAGTGAAGTAGAGCATTTGTAGCTAAATAGCAAAATCTAGGTCTATCAAATCATCAAAATCAATTGGGGAAGTAAAAGTTAGTGTTCAAATTAATACCGTCAAAAGCAGGTATAAAATCTATACTATTAACCCAAAATGTCTTGAAATCTCAGTTTCTTAAAATAGAAAAGAAATTTCAATGAGAAATTTAAGAAATTGTTTTCATATTCACTTCATTTAAAGAACCTTTTGATTTTTTTTGCATACACCATATAAATATATATCACATACTGTATGTTAGCAATATTTTTTATTCATATTGTATTTTGTACATTTTATACTTATGTATCAGATATAGTCAGTCAATGTGTTACAATCAATGTGTTACATACATTTTTAGTGCCTTTTAGAATCTAATTGAAAATAATTGAACAAATTACAGAGCATACTTATAAGATGACTGAGTTGTCGGTTGCTTTGTCCTAGTTTTAATCCAAGGAATGATTGGCAGTAGATTTTTTTTAAGACTATTTTGTCTTAGAAACGCTTTTCACTTCCCGTCAGGTGTAATACTGTACACAGTATAGTTCTAGTGTTACAAAACTGGCCATGAGAAGAGAACCATCCTCTTGCTAAATAGCAGATTTAAACTCTATCCTCAGTGAAACATGACCAGTGTGAACATATTTGGAGCAAATCAAATGAGGCTTCACTGCTGAGGAGACAAAGCCTTAGTTAACAATGTAGCTTGTAGAAATGGTCAAGCCAAAAACGAGACATTATTCCAGGTACATCCTGTGTTTAGCAACACTCCTGTCCGTACACACACACACTCACACATCCAACACACACTTTCATGTCTGGCCGAATGACAGAGGCTACTCCTCCACTGCTCCCAGCCTGATGGATGATATAGGTCTAATCCCTCTCTTTTCTCCCTCGCCCAGCCTGAAGTAAAAGAGGAAGCATTCATGTTAGAAATCTCATTACAGGGGTTTAGGTGTGTGACTTATGGTACAAAGCATCCCCCACAACTGTTTATATATCCGTTTCTAGTTTCTCTAGACTGAATTTGAATTTTGTATTTGCATTCTTGGCTTAGGTATGTTCTTAGTTTTTAATTTGCCTTCTATGTGGGAGTATGAAAGTGTGTGATTCTCCGTTTGTCTTACATTCTATAGGATTAAATATTTGTATAGATGTGTGTGAATGTGTTTAAGTGGGTCACATCTGTATTTGATATAACCAAAGCCTTAGGGGCATTCGTGAGTCCCACTTAGTGAGTCTGTGTATGTGTGTGTTTGGGTGTTGAGAGAGAGAGAGCGAGAGAGAGAGAGAGAGCTTGTGAGAAATCATTAGAGAGTCATTGGTAAATATTTTGTGTTTGTGTGTGTGTGTGTGTGTGTGTGTGTGTGTGTGTGTGTGTGTGTGTGTGTGTGTGTGTGTGTGTGTGTGTGTGTGTGTGTGTGTGTGTGTGTGTGTGTCTGTAGGTGAGCCTCCTGCAGGTTTCCGTGAGGTCCTGTTGAAAGAAGGTCCTGAGGGTTTTGCCCGGGCAGTAAGGCAGCATCAGGGTTTGCTCCTTATGGACACCACATTCAGAGACGCACATCAGTCTCTGCTGGCCACTCGTGTCAGAACACATGACCTGAAAAAGATCGCCCCGTACGTCTCACACAACTTCAGCAATCTCTTCAGTGTGGAGAACTGGGGAGGTGAGGATTATACCTTTCATTCACTGACTCACTGAAATAATATTATCTTCTGACCTGTTCATGTACATGCTTGATATACAGTACTCATATAATCTCCATGACTCAGGCTCCTGAGCAATTATCTGTTTACTTAATAACCTATAACTTCATCATGGATTTACCCTTCATACGCATCTCCTCTTACCAATCATACGCATCTCATATCATTACCAAGCTGCTACATATGTCTAATCTATCTACAGTCAAACACTTCTTACTACAGTCCTGTTGAGTGCCTGCTGATCAAAAGATAGTTCTGTTGATTTACCTTCTATAACAGGGAACAGTCTGTCTGCAGGGTTTACATTAGTCTCATATAAATCTGGGCATAAATAAATCTAATTTATTAATAAATAAATAAATAAATAAATAAATAAATAAATAAATAAATAAATAAATAAATAAATAAATAAATAAAGCTTTATGACATTCCATGTAAAAGGATTTGTACTTGACGATATGGTAGCGTTATTCCTATTTTGCTTTTTTTGTTAGAGTCAGAGGTCTTCAAGACCGAGGGAGATTAATAAGCAATGTTACCTATTAACTTTGAGAAAGTGATTCGTTTTTGTAGGTGATCCACAACATTAAATATAACTCTAAATGGATCTAAATGCCAAATATGCGCTTGACTACAGTACCCATCAGCACGTCACATGGCCTTGTAAGCCATCTCACTAGCATCGTCACCTGTTCTGTGTTTCTCCTAATCAGCATCTTTACTTTAGTTCCAGGGTGTGTCTCATTTAGCTCTATAGGTGGTGAATCAGAGTTCATACACTGTAAGGACCTTGTCTCACTACACACTGGGACACCAATGACTCAATTTCCGATGACATTACTGCACACTAACGTTATATAACCTCAACCCTGGTATTTATCAACAGCAGGCTGTTAGATATTTTTAAATTTTTTTATATTCCTTTATATGCCTCTCTGGACCCCTTCCAGTTTGCATATCGGCCAAACCGCTCGACTGATGATGCCACCTCAACTGCCATGCAATCAGCACTCACTCATGTGGACAAAAAGGACTCGTAAGTTAGAATGCTGTTCATAGACTTTAGTTCAGCATTCAATACTATCATCCCCCAACAGCTCAGTAATAAACTGCTTCAGCTAGGGCTCAGCACTTCACTGTGCAACTGGCTATTGGACTTTCTGACTGGAAGACCTCAGGCAGTACGGGTCGGCAGCAACACATCCAGCACCATCACACTGAACACTGGGGCCCCCCAAGGATGTGTGCTGAGCCCCCTTCTCTTCACCCTGCTGACCCATGACTGCACACCATCACACAACTCCAACCTCTTTATCAAATTTGCGGATGACACGACTGTAGTAGGTCTCATTAGCAACAAAGATGAGACAAACTACAGGAACGAGGTGAGACGCCTGGCCGGGTGGTGTACTGACAACAATCTCTCTCTGAACGTGGAGAAGACGAAGGAGATTGTTGTTGACTTCAGGAGAACGCACACTCAGCATGCTCCTCTGACCATCAACGGTGCCACTGTGCAGAGAGTGAATAGCACAAAGTTCTTGGGTGTAGTCATCATAGAGGACCTCTCCTGGACTGGAAACGCAGCAGTGCTGGCCAAGAAATCACAGCAGCGTCTCTACTTCCTCCGCAAACTGAGAAGAGCCAGCGCCACGCCACCCATCATGCACACCTTCTACAGAGGCACCATTGAGAGCATACTATCGAGCTGCATCACTGTGTGGTACGGTTCTTGCAATGCATCCTGCCGGAAGACACTACAGCGCATAGTGAGAGCAGCTGAGAGGATTATTGGTGTCTCTCTCCCCTCCCTCCAGGACATTTACGAGACCCGTCTCACCCGAAAAGCCCTCTGCATTGCAGGTGATCCCACCCACCCATTACACAGCTTCTTCAGTCTGCTGCCATCAGGGAGGAGACTGCGGAGTCTCCGGGCCAGGACCAACAGATTGAAGGACAGCTTCATTCATCAGGCTGTCAGGAAGCTGAACTCACTCTCAAACTTGCCTCCACTTCTCTTTTCTGCCACAGGCTCCACAGATCTATGAACCCAACACTCCCCTTCAGATCCCACATGCCCAAGGTCCTTCCACTCCCCCTCCCACTAACATACGGAAACATGCACCAGTCACTTTGTGCAGCATTGGTCTGCTTATTCTCCACTGTATCTACATATGCTTTGCACTTTATGGGACTGAGAGAAATACATTTTCAATTCTTTTTTGTGTATATATTGTACATGTGAAAGAGTTGACAATAAAGAAAAACTTGACTTGACTTGACTTGATATTCTCCTAGCAGGATTGAAGGGTAGCTAGTGGATTTTTAATCATTAAACACTTATTTTGTTCGACTCAAACAAACTATATATAGAATAAAATTAAATAATCTAATAAAATGAAAAAATGCTATGGCGAGTAATCCTTTGAAAGCTACATTAACAAGCTACTTACTAGACATTTGTAGACAAAGGTGTCCAACAGTTCATACGGCCATTTTTTTCAAGCTGAGAGGCTTCAAAATATTGTATAAAGTCATTTTAAACAGAACATAGAGAGCGCTGATACTCCCCATTTCTTGTGCTGCATTATGGGTTCGTTTTTTTAAGGAGCAAAAATTCCAGTGCACTGGAAGGATTTTAGGAGAGATAGAGAGATAGAAAGAGACAGCCCTTAAAACGGCCATCCACGCCACACTCTTTATAGATAAGCACTGTCCTGTCACAGGCCGCTTCAGCTACAAACATTTATACATGGTAATATTCGGTGTAGCATTAAAGCATTAACTGTTAACAGCAACATCAAATAAAAGCATGCCACTTAATCATGGCCTACGACGGTAGCTCATATTTGACATGTATAGATAAGAGATTTGCTGAGAGAAGATAACAGAATATTTGTGTTATCACTCTAAAAAAAAGTCAGTCTGTCATCCGATACCGAACAAAGCAACATGCTAACAAGGCATAACTGCTATATCTCACAGCAGAATGATAAATCAGAATTAAAATACAGTGCCTTCCAGCATATTCTGACAGCGCAGTCCATTACTGGTGTCTTTGTTGTATAGGATGGAAATCTGCATTAATGAAAAAAAGATGAATGTGAGGCAGCTGTAGAGAATGCTGTATTTTATTCGCAGGTATTTTTGGCCTTATAGTTTTACTGTATAGGAATCACAGCAGATTATTATCTATAACATCATTTCATATAAGTGCAAGCAGCCAGGGGTGTAATGGTTAATGCTTCTGGTTGTGTTCCATAAGGATCCGGGCTCTTATACAGTATGCACTTGAGGTGTTTTTTTTTCTTCTTCTTTTGATTCTGTCTTTACATGCATGGTTTATTAATAATTGATGCAGAAGTAAATTGCGAGTAGTTAGGTTGTTCTGCTTTTCCACATTTTGCTCCTGACAGGTTGGTGTTGTCATGGATATATGTTTTGATATATTGTGTTTAATGAGGCTGAAGCCTTTATCCTCAAAGACAAGCGCAGTGTCTTTTTACCCGTCTAAGGCCCGTGTGCCTTTAATCTTTTGTTCTATCTTTTAAAAGGAGTGAACCGATTATAACAAAATAGTTAAAAATATTTAGCATTATTACATTCTAACTGTTATTATGTAGAGTTCATACTAATAAATATTAATTTAATTAGAGTTTGAAAGTAGAACACTGTGGAAGAGCGATCAAGGTATGGTGTTTGCAGTCAGAAGTCTAAAGACACAGCTGACTTGCTATTAACTCACCTGAAATGCTATTTTTATGGGCTGGAAATTTAAGGATGCTAGTCCCTATCTGAAAAACGTTTTTAGCCAGAAACTGTATATTTTCTGGTTTAAAGAAGAGTCATAAAATCCTGTATTTAAATTTTATATTTTATGTATTTTCTTCTATTTATTACACAGCTTTATCAATGAATATTATGTATTTCATCCCGGTTCAACATACACTAGTGAGTTTTATGAACAAACAGCACAGCAGTTCTGTCTAATTAATGTCAATCAGGCAGTTGCCCTCATCGAGGGCATGGAGTTGGCTGATACAAAATGATACTCTAGAGCAGGGGTCTCCAATCTTATCCGTAAAGGGTCGGTGTGGGTGCAGGTTTTCATTCCACCCAAGCAGAAACCACACCAGAGTCTACTAAAATCCAAGATTAAACTGCTGATTAAACAGATTCCACCTTGTTCTTGGCTTTTAGTAGACTCTGGTGTGGTTTCTGCTCGGTTGGAATGAAAACCTGCACCCACACCGATCCTTTACAGATAAGATTGGAGACCAGTTCTCTAAAGGCTTACAGGGTTATGGGTTTTATCCACAAATGTGCAACAAAAAATGCTGATGTTAATGAAAATACTAAACATATTTCTGTTATACACATGCACCAACATCATTTTTTAACTTGCATGATAAACAGGGAAAATGTCAATTGTTACAATAAGTGAATCATTTAAGTGGAAAATGTAGTTTCTTGGTGTGAATGTCAAGAGTCATTTGTGTATTTTTACATCTGTCTGCTTCTTCTGTAGGTGCTACATTCGACGTGGCTATGCGTTTCCTCTCAGAATGTCCGTGGCGTAGGTTGCAGCAGCTAAGAAAACTCATACCCAATGTACCTTTCCAGATGTTGCTGAGAGGAGCTAATGCAGTGGGTTACACCAACTACCCTGACAACGCTGTGTTCAAGTACAAACATACACTTCTGCATGCACTCAACTCTTCAAAAGTACTGTACATACAGAGGAAGGACACAAGTGCACACATTTAGTGGCTTATTTATTCAGGCGAATCTCGATACTTGTGATCCACAGCATAGGTCAAGTAAGCAGCATGAAAAGGGCAAATGCATAATCTAGAGAACAAGTGAGACTTCAAGAAATACAGAAAAAATGGAAATCTCTCGTAATAAATACAACCTGAGTAATGTAGCATTAACGACAGTGACACCGTAGGAAATAAATAGACTCATCAGGACCTAAACCTAGAACAGGTGAACACAAATGGGTAATATAGGCCAATAGTCAAACAGGGATGAAGACAGGACCAAAAACAAAAACATGTCACAATAAAAGCACGAGCAGTGCAGGTCATGCTGGGAAATGCACCATGCACTGAGGTGATTTGTGATGTTGTAATAAAATTTGAAGTATTAAGACAAAAAAGCTGCATCATTCCCTATGTATTCCGACACATTCATTGTTGTTTTCATATTGGTAGCTTGGAGAATTACAGTATGATGTGTTTGATGAGCAAAGTCTTCAGGCTTAGTTTAGATTTGTATATTATGACAGAAGATAAAGCGTGAAAGTTTAGTCTTTCTCCATGTTACTGCAACAGGATTTCACACTTCCAGATGTGTAAAAATTCACACAATTCAGTCTGTATAAAAAGGGTCACAGTTAGGTTAAAAACTTTGTCCTTTATTATGAATTCAATCCTGTTAAAACTAACGAACCGCCCACACTGCTCTTGCTCATCCACATTCATATGAATGTGTATGAATATCGTATCATGTTCAGTATTACATTAGATTATATTCATGTCCATATATGATGAATATGAATACATCATTTAATATCCTTGCTCCATTCATATACTCCTTCCATCTCCATGGATATAATAATAATAATAATAATAATAATAATAATAATAATAATAATAATAATAATAATAATAATAACTTTATTTTCTATAGCGCCTTTAAACTTAGATCTCAAAGCGCTTCACAAAAGAAAAAAATGGCTATTAACATTTTTTCACACAGTGATCTTTTCCTCATTGTCTATTCTGACATGGCCTCTTGTGCTGTTTTTTTATGTTTGTGTAAGAGAAAACACTGTACTGAGTTACTATTTTTCAAGGCCAGAAATGAATGCTCTGCACTGATGTGGGTGTGAGAGGCCTAACATCTAGTGTGGCACTCATTTGCTCTTGCAGTGTAATTTTCAAAGCCAGATTTGAAAAAAATTACTTACATTAATGTACAGGATACATTTCTGCAGCTCATTCATGATGTGTATGAAAAGAGATGAGAGAGGAGAAGAGGATATCAGTCCTTCATTCTAAATAGTCATCCGAGACAGTGCACAGCGACATGCTGGCAATGTGTAACCGCTATGTCTCACAGAAGCCTGATAAAATGTCAAAGGTACGGCTGTCAAAATCCACAGGTGTAGTGAGATGTTTAAAATATGCTTGGACTAAAGCTGTGCATACTCCTAACAGGTTAGACTCAGGAGATGTTAGCATCCATTGTTTAGTAAACACATACAAATTGCAGTCAAAACAGAGTGAAGGTCTGAATCAATAAATATGTAAAATAGTCAAAACCAGACAGAGATAATCTAAACACACAAAAGGTCAAAAGACAGACTGGGACAAAACAAGGTGGCAAGGCTCATGGCTTTAAACTCGGTTTAGCACATACACACTGGAAAAACAGTATTTTCCTGCACTAATCATCTTACATCTTCTTAATGCAGTTTGCTACCTCAAAAGTGCTGAACTAACTAATATATTAACTTGTATGTAACATCTAAGAACTCAGTTGAAGCTTTTGAAGATGACAAGACTTTCCTCCCAATCTCTATGCTTAGGTTTTGTGAAGTGGCAAAGGAGAATGGTATGGACATCTTTCGTGTGTTTGACTCTCTAAACTACCTGCCTAACATGCTGATGGGGATGGAGGCTGCTGGCTCAGCTGGAGGCGTGGTGGAAGCAGCCATCTCTTACACAGGAGATGTCTCTGATCCTATGAGGCAGAAATACTCCCTGGAATATTATTTGCAGCTAGCAGAGGAACTTGTCAAGGCGGGGACACATATACTGTCTATAAAGGTAGAGCGTGTGCATGTGGGAATGTAACAGATGTACACACATATATGTAATATATCATGAAAAAGACAATGCAGTGATATTGAGAGGTTCTCTCACTCTTTCTCTAGGACATGGCTGGTTTGTTAAAACCCGAGGCGAGTCATTTGCTCATCACAGCTCTGAGAGATCGATTCCCAGATGTTCCAATCCACATACACACTCATGATACGGCAGGCGCAGGCGTGGCAGCCATGTTGGCATGTGCTGAGGCGGGTGCTGATATCGTAGATGTGGCAGTGGACTCCATGGCTGGCATGACATCTCAGCCCAGCATGGGTGCTATAGTGGCCTGCACCAAAGGCACTAAACATGACACTGGTGAGTGAGATCCTTGTCAGTTATATTCAACATTTTGAGTCATCGCTTTAGGATCTGAGTCCTATGTTTGATTTGTCCCATGAATGTTTATGTGACTGTGAAGTCAGATATGGCTGAAAATATTATTTATGTTTTATTGGTCATATAGCTCTCTAGAGGTGATGTACAATTCTCTAGTTACATATAATCCAGACAGAGACTGATTCAGATCTTCTGAATTTTCAGACTTTTTGAAATCTAAGGTAAAATAATAATAGTAATGGGAAATGAAATGGGGAATGAAAAATAAAACTCAGGATGCCTAAATATAGGCTCTAGATGCTTTAAAGCAAAGGATATAAGCAATATAAGGAAACTATATCAGACAGAATAATACAGCATGTCCTGGAAACTGTAAAGAGAAGTAAATCTTAGTTGAAACACAACAGAGAGACAGTGTGAGTACATTTAAGCCCTTTGGAATAAATAAAGCGGAAAAGAGAAAAAGACGGCTGTATCCAAAGATCCAAAGTTTGATCTGAACCGATATTTCTCATCTCCTCACTCTCAAATGAGATAAAAAGTAGAAATGTCTGTGATTTTATATGAAATTGTATTATAAATATTGTGAAGAACTTTTATAAAAGCGGTTGGTGGTTTGTGTTGTTATATTGGCTTGCTGATTATAAGACATCTTTCCGGTGGAGATTCAATGCAAAATCAGCAGGAAGTGTTTCAAAAGGATAAAAACTGAAAGGCACTTTAAAAAAAATAATAAAATCGGTAGTCAGATTAATTGTCAAAGCATCACCACCATCCTCTTTCCGCTGAGCACGGTGCTGTTAGGCACACTCCAAAGCAAAAACTACGCCAATCAATACACTCTGCAGGAGTAAATTTAACACAGTGGGCATTTATTTAATACTGCCGATTTTACTGTGTATGATATTGTGGAACAGGATTTGTGAGGGTCATCAAATGGCCATTTTTGTGAGTGGTGCCAAAGACTCAGTCGGAATTTTAATGGTCAACATCTATCAAAGCGGTGTAGGGGTTGAAGCCGCACTTGAAATATTGTAAAAGGCTTTTTCATATCATAAAATGTTGTCTGAAAAAGGATCAAATGAAAACACTCTAAAAATCTGACATTTTCTGTGAGCAACAGGGGGGGGGAAGGGTAGAAAGAGGATGTCCTCCTTACATCGTAGTCACTGCATGAAGACTGGCCCCCCACACACATGCATTTCACTGGGCATGAGAATCTTCACACAGCTCCAGCTGAAATAAGACACAGTCTTCCTGATGTAGAGCCGAGAGAACACAAGCTGAGCCACGTCATCCACCAGAGCACTTTCTCTACTCTTCAGTAAACGACTATGATATAAAGCAGCTGATGGTGTTTGGAGTGGCCAGGAGAAGCAATCAGCCTGTTTCAGGGATTGAGGACAGACATGGTCGAGGTTGAACAGGAGATGACTGAAGAGCTCTTAGAGAGAAGTCATAGTATAGGTTAATGGAAGCGTTAGAAAGCTCAGCATTTGAACAAAACCACAGGGAAAAAGAACACACTAAGTCAAATCGACTCTGACAGAAAATTCCCTCAGGAGAATAAAACACAAACGTGAAATTCCCACAGGAGAGGGAGATGAGCTTCGGGACAAAAGAAAAACTGTCAGATATTTAGTGTAGCTGATATATACACGCCAGATCAGAGTTTTTTTCTGCAGTAGTTAAAAATAATGTTTTTGTTTTTTTTAAACTATGATACTGTGTTTATTTTGGAAACTTGTTTCTATGCATGTTGGTACTGGATGCTTGAATCTTAGAAGGAAGGAAGGAAGGAAGGAAGGAAGGAAGGAAGGAAGGAAGGAAGGAAGGAAGGAAGGAAGGAAGGAAGGAAGGAAGGAAGGAAGGAAGGAAGGAAGGAAGGAAGGAAGGAAGGAAGGAAGGAAGGAAGGAAGGAAGGAAGGAAGGAAGGAAGGAATAACAGGATTATTCATTAAGAATCATGTGATTTAGAAAGCTACTAGACGACTAGCTCAAATCTGAACATAGGCTTATCAAGCTGGCAGCCAATGTACTACATGTTCTGGAGGTCTGCTGCAAGACAAGATAAAGAAATGTAGATCTAGCACAACAGAGACACATTAGCCCGATCATCCAAAGATCACAAGTTACAATCCTGACAATGCCACAGCCCTCTGGAGCCAATAGAGCAAAATGGGCAATGCTTTTTGAAGTAGAATGGACACGATACTTTCTCTCTGTCAAAGTCTGTAGAAGACAGCATATAGCGCTCTATTCAGAGTGTGTTTTTCTGTGCTGTGGCGTGCTGCATGAATGCAACAGTTTAAAAGGTCCAGTGTCTTGGGAGAAGCATGTGTTCATCCTCTCTGGTTGGTTGCTGGTGCTGGATAAAAGGGGGCTGGCTGGGAGGCGGGTGGGAATTGGCAAGTGACCAAATTAGGGAGGAAAATGGAAAAATGTAGATCTGCTTTTTATTTTCTTTAAAGTAAGATGTACTGTAGATGTAAAATATTATTACAGTGGAACTGTAATAAATGTATTTTGTTTCCTATGTCTATTATATTTAATATGGCTAGAGTGTTTTAATAGCAGATAGTGGATTTGAATAATTACTGTAATTCTTACTGCTTCTAATACTGTACTACTGGCATCCACCCAAAAAATGCATAAGCATGCTGCACTTGTTTTATTTATCATAATAATATCATGTTTCCCAATGCTAATTATTGGCTACACCTCATCTGTTACTATTTCAAAAAGCAGTGGTGTCTGACGTTAATTTTACCATCATTTCCTGCCAGGTCCTAAATTGGATCCTGAACATATGTCACATGTTGATGCTTCAGCCTGAATCTTTTGCCATACTATCTACCATAATCTCCCTCCATCTCCTTTACTTCGTCATCTTGTGCGTTGTGAGAAAGTCCTACAGGTCTTCTCTTGCGTTTCCCCCGACCCCTGCTCCAGCTCTCCCGTTCAGCTTTATCCACTGCACACACATGCAGGCCCTTACCATACACTCCGCAATTTAAATTTTTATTCTGTAGCTCACCGTGCCCAGTGGGTTTTCCAAATACAGCAGCCAGTCAGCATTTTACCAGCCAAGATGCTGCAACTATTAATGGATCTGTATTCCTCTTCAGTCTATAGAATACAAATGAATACAAATAAATACAAATTTATTCTGCATTTTTTAGGAGAATTGTATGTGTGGATGTATGTGGGGATTTTAATTGCTGCTGCCTTGGCTGGTAAATAACCACAAATGTATTAAATTCATAAGACAGGTAACAGACTTTCTTCTTATTTTGTTGTTTCCACAATGCCGGTTGTCTTGATGTTAGCTGGGTCACATAGTCCTGTTTTTCTCTGGATATTCTGTTCTATCATTATTCGACCTGGTTGCATCACAGCAACTATATGTCAGGTGTAGAGAAGCTTCCAAAGAGCCAAGTAGATCACGTTTTCAGAAATTTACAAATTTATGTGAGGATAAAGTAGCAGAACAATTGTCAGGAGTTCAGAAGTTGTGTGTGTGCCACAGTTGGTACATATTGTGTGTAATATGCTTTGTTAGGAACAACATCACTGCATGGTTGTACTGCGGAATGTGTTCAAACATTTAGCTTCATTTTTCAGCCGGACAGGTGCCTTCTTCTCAGGTACTGCACATAACATACACACCAGCATGATTCAGCAGTTTGCCATTTCAAAAGAGCAGCTTTAGACAGTCAGTGCCTCCAGTATTTAGTAAGATTTGTAAAGTATTGTTTGTGATTGTTGCAGCAAAAAATGCTTGATTTTGCTGTGGCTATTTTCAAAATGTTAAATTATTGGGGTTTTTTGTGTGTGCTTTTTTTGTATTAAAATATAAATTTGTGAAATTGCAAGAACAGGATTCTGCTTTTAAACTACTAGCAATGAATACAGATATGTAATGACTTTCTACGATAGCAGTACTCATATATACTGTAATACATGCATGAACCCAAGAGGTTTTGTTTGAATGCACGTTGTGATGCATCTCAGAAATCTGAAAAAAAAAATCTCTAAGTGTGTTCAAATATTTCAGCGTTTGTTTGTTGTTCTGTTTTTTTGTATTCATTACTGTGAACGCAAAATCCTGTAGGGACTGTGTAATTTTTCATATTTTATCTAATTTTAAACCATGATCAGATTCCCCTTCTTTATATAATTAAAAATAAAAATAGGACATGAACCCTCCTCCTCTGAGCTAATAAGCCTGGGCTGTGAACACTTTAAACATAGAGTTGGAGTAGATTATCATTCTAAAGGAGATGTGGTATAAAGCTGGCTTTGTCATTCCTCCAAGCTAGATGATGTGATGTGGGTGGCAGCTTGACAGGATGCTGTGGTTGGCTTCATAGATGTCAAGGATGAGTGTGTGAATGAGTGTTTATCCTTCTGCACTGGACTCACTGTTATAGGACAGAGGAGGAAATGGCAACACTGGAAAAATGTGTTGTTTGGTTTTTTTTTAAAGGTTTTGGGGAAAATAATAATTTAAACATAATGAACATACACACACTCACACACACACACACACACACACACACACACACACACACACACACACACACACACACACACACACACACACACACACACATGCTCTGTGTGCATGGAATTTGCAAAAGCAAAAGTGTATTGTGTGTGTGTGTCACTGTTGTGTGTCATATATGGAGGAATATAATCTTATTAGTTAAATGAATTTGTCTTGAAGAAACTAAAACGAAAAGAAAAGCAATTAGTGATTTACTTCATGATTTATTGTGATCTTGTTCATTTCTGCCACAGAGAATTTTAGTTGAACTGTAACCAAGTTCAGTGTTTCTAGAAAAATGGTCTCTCACACGGGACAGTTTTTCTGTTTGCTCACAAATGTTACATTTGTGTGTGTGTGTGTGTGTGTGTGTGTGTGTGTGTGTGTGTGTGTGTGTGTGTGTGTGTGTGTGTGTGTGTGTGTGTGTGTGTGTGTGTGTGTGTGTGTGTGTGCAATTCATGATACCATGCTCAAGACTGACCTCTATAACATAAAAGAAAGACAGTTCGCAGGTCCAAAATGGTGCACTGTATGCAGACTCATCATCTGTAGAGAACTGTATTGACAACCAAGCTCAGTTGTAATATATATCGAATTGTGTTTATTTTGTATTAAAGACAATAGATTTTGTACCTGTTGTCACACAAGGAAACAAATAACACTGTAAAATCTCTAGAGATTACTCTAGTACCTTACATCGTAACAGCCTCATTCTCAAGAGCCACTAACTCTCCTCTCTAATCGCAACCACATTACAGCGTTTCTTAGAAAAGCACGGACACAACTAACATCACATTCTCTGCTTATTTCCCTCTCGCCATCTCTCTCACGCACAGCCAGTTGTACTGTTATATGTCAGGAAGTCATCCAGACAGCCAGTGAATTAGAGTCTGTGTTCAAGAAATCTCAAAACCTCTCAAAACACCTGTAAGACAAATATAAATAAGAGAGAGACACCCTCTTAGTCCTATTATTATTATTATTATTATTATTATTATTATTATTATTATTATTATTATTATTATTATTATAAAAAGCAGCAGATGACTACAGACTGATGCTAAGCAGAAACACAGCTTATGCTGAGGACCTCGACAAATATAATGAACTGCCAATCAAAATAAGCCAACTAGAAAAACTATTGATTGTATTTCAGGTTCATTTCATTTAATATTAACAATCTGTTCAGCTGTTTTATATATGTGCAAAAGTTTTAGGAGGCATGAAAAAATGCTGTAAACAAAGAATGCTTTCAAAAATGGAAACGTTACACATTTCTTTTCATAAATGAACAAAATGCAGTGAATGAACAAAAGAGAAATCTAAATCAAATCAATATTTGGTGTGACCACCCTTTGCCTTCAAAACAGCAGCAAGTCTTCTAGGAACACGTGCACACAGTTTTTGAAGGAACTCGAGACAGAAGGTTGTGTTTGGAACAACCTACCAGCCGAGTTCCTGGAGGAATTGCTGCTGTTTTGTAGGCGAAGGTTGGTCACACCTAATATTGATTTGATTTAGATTTTTCTTTTGTTTGCTCACATAGCATTTTGTAAATTGACAGAAATAAACACTCATTATTTATATGTCTGAAAGCATTCTTTGTTTACAGCATTTTTTCACACCTTATGTCTGTGTACTGCATTTGTACTTTACAGTATGTGTAATTACCAATGAAAAGAATCTCAATTTGATTTCTAAGTATAAAGAAAAGAACAGAGTCAAAACTCACTTATTATGGAAATCTAAGGGCGGTTGTTAGAGCAGTGAATAAACATTTATGTAAAGCATATTCTTGTAAAAGAATTTTTCATAAATTTCACAAGTCATGGAATTAAGCCTTAAATTAACCCCTCAATCTGTATAATTCATCTTTTCAGAGAGATCAGAGATAAAATTTGTAGCTCAAATAAACACTCAGTTTCAGCCTGATGGTCTGAATGGGTTTCTCTCATTTCTGTCTTAACACAAGACCTTTATAGCTAGAGCATAACTGGTGTAATTTGATATATAACTCAGTAACTGTGCTTTAATAATTCTCTTTAGTGTTAAGAATAAACCAGTTGTCGGTCCTTTCTTCAGTGTGTGGAATATACAGGACTTCTTGCATTGGATCTTATTCATGAATCAGATGTGTTGGCTAGAAAACTCCTTTAAGTTAAACATTGCTGTTACATTCTCACACTTGGCAACATCTTTACTCTTATATTTTTCTTTTTTTATTATTGTTTTTTTTTTTACTTCAACTCAGCATCTAGCAGTAGGTTTTGCCAGTGCAGATGTAGTTATATTTGTCAGGACAATGAAGAGAGAGAGAATAAAAAAGACCTTCTAGAGTCTCTTGTGTGTACATGTACACATTTTTCTGTATGCCTCTCTCTCTTCACCCATCTGCTCTCTCTATTTTATTGCACTAACCCTTTGGCCTTCTTTTCCTCCAGTGCATCAGTTTGAGCACAGCACAGGCCTGTGCCTGCATGACTATCTATTTTCTCTCTCTCTCTCTCTCTCTCTCTCTCTCTCTCTCTCTCTCTCTCTCTCTCTCTCTCTCTCTCTTCCTCAGTCAAGTGTGCTAGTGGGATGGTGGAGTTGGAGGGAGTCGGCCTTGTTTTTCTTTCACTCACAGTCTCCAGTCTCTTTTCTAGCTTTCTATAATACAGGATATCTTAAGCATCTACAGCCTATTACCAGTGGCATAGGAAGAGAGAGAGAGAGTAAGAGAGAGAGTAAGAGAGAGAGAGAGAGAGAGAGAGAGAGAGAGAGAGAGAGAGAGAGAGAGAGAACGACAGTAAGAGCGAGAGAAGAGGACAAGATACAAAAATAACTAAAATGGATAATTAATTAAATTAAAAAGTACTTAAACCACCTGTATATATGTAAATGATTCTGAAGTTGTGTGTGTGTGTGTGTGTGTGTGTGTGTGTGTGTGTGTGTGTGTGTGTGTGTGTGTGTGTGTGTGTGTGTGTGTGTGTGTGTGTGTGTGAGAGAGAGAGAGAGAGAGAGAGACAGAGAGAGAGACAGAGACAGAGAGAGAGAGAGAGAGAGAGAGAGAGAGAGAGAGAGAGAGAGAGAGAGAGAGAGAGAGTGCACTTGCACTCATCTATGATCGGATGGTTTCATTTATAAACTTTGTTAAGCCGACTGCGCAACTTATTAATTTCTCAGACCCTGACCTTCACTGCCTCTCTCTCTGCTTCCATCACATACTCACTTAATAACATGTAAGAGTGCTAGTTAATTGAGTTGTCTAAGAGCTGTCGGCACAAGCAGACACCCAAGTAAGTTCAGTGGATGGGCTGCATGTTGTTAATGAGACTCCTGTTGATTTCATTACTTTTGATTTCACCCCCGTGATCAAAGCAGCCGAGACACGGAATCGTGTACACAGTTCATCTCCATTACTCTATGTTTCTTCCATCTTTATCCTGTGTATTTGCTTAGAGTTATTATTTGCTTCATGATTCATTGGTGGTGCCACAGACACGGGAACTCTGTACTCTGCTCTTTTTATCTTGCTTTATTTTCAAGAAAGATTTATACCTAAATAAACATCACATCTACCATGGCCATCACACACTATATAAATTTGCCACCTTGCATTTAAGCTTCAACTTTGATAAACCAATGCATGTGATGTGGAAAGTGATATGATGGGAACTATGTAGATGGCAGAATTTCGGGGATGTATGACTTCAGAATCGTTTACATTAGGTGTCATGAGTGTCACCATCAAAACTTTGTCTACGTAAGAATGATAGACAGCAGGGTTTTTAGGGTTCATGTTCAGTTTTGGTGACTGCAGTACAGTTTTATAGTGAAATATGTGAAATATCTCAGAGAGAGAGAGAGAGAGAGAGAGAGAGAGAGAGAGAGAGAGAGAGAGAGAGAGAGAGAGAGAGAGAGAGAGAGAAAGCAGACTTTACGATATCTAAAGATTTCAGTTTGTTGTCTTTAACGTCATATTAGCTTGCCCTATAGTCCTATAAACACTACCTTTATCTAAAATAAAGGGATGCCCAAATCCATTATTCTATTTTTTATACTGTATATGAGATTATATAATGTGATTTTAATTCTGCTTTTCTTTTGTCTCTGTGTAAAAAAACAGCCAGTGTATATGTAGATGTCCTGAACTTTTCAGCGTTGTCTTTATACATGGACGTACTTTAATATTGTCTTTGTATTGGATTAGTAGAGCTCCTCTCTAGTCTTTCAGGTCATGAGGCCTTACAGACCCTGTAAGTTTGTATTACTAATTTTTCTGCTGTTTAGATATTCAATAAGTCAAAGGAAAGTGCAAATTGATTAAGATATGAAGTTCAAAAGTCAGAGAAATGGTTTTGGTGTCTGATTCATATGTGTAGGGAAGTTAAAGGGATAAAAATGGCAACAAGTTCCCTAGTGTTCGATTTGCTTTTGTCCCCCCCCCCCCCCACATCTTTATCATTCTCTGTCATTCCTTTTTCACTTTCAGTGAGACATTGCCTCTGCCTTCACCTCATTTTAGACTCTCTTTGCCTTCATTTTTCTTCTCTTTCTCTCTCCCTTGCTGCAGCTTTACATCGCACTGCATTTTGTCATTTCTAACCCCATTGTTTTTTGTTGTATTTCTTTCTCTCCGGAATATACTGCATCACTCGTTCTTCCCCCTTCTGTTACCTATCTGACTACAGTTGTCATTCTTCTCACACCTTCACTACACCCTGTTTTCTCCCACTAAGTACAGGGTTGCATCTTGCTTCAGAAATCCCCTGAGAAGCCTTTACCCACCATTTTCTCTGTAACTTTCTCTCTGCTATTCATGTGTTTCTTTTGAAGGCAATTGAGAGAACATAGAGAGTGCACAGGCCATTTTTTTCCAACACTGGAACTAAAATGAAGCCCATCTTAGGAATTGGTCTTCTTGAAGAAGAAAATCACGTGGAACTATTTTTGTCAGATTTTTTGATGTGCATGTGTAAATGTTATGATTTTGATTTTAGACTGACGGTATCGTCGTTCACACATCTTTCAGGATTGTGATTTGGTCTCCATTAATAATTCAGTCCACTCACGTTCTTACCTTCGCTCACACTCACACATAAAGACGATCTCAATCAAACCACACACAACTTAGTGGTGACTTCATTATGTACTAATGGCCCATGACACAAACTGGATCACAGTAGAATAATACCAACTAATCTGCTGCAGTCAGTGTGTGTGTGTGTGTGTGTGAGAGAGAGAGAGAGAGAGGTGAAAGGTGCCCCTGACTGTATGGGCTGTTAGCAAGGGGCTTAATTAAATCAGCATTGATAGCCGTTCTCTGACATTAGCGTGGGTGTGTTATTGATTGATGGCGTGTTTGGTAAGAGATCTCAGCACAATTGGTTCTGGATCACTATCAGGCTCTAATGTCTCGAGAGATGGCCAGAAAAACAGCTCTCATTAGGCACAACATGTCACTCGCGTTCATGCATTCTATGTAATTTTATGTTATTAGCTGTTCTCTGCTGGTCACATGGCCATTAACAAACATTCATTTCTCTCATTGTTTTGTTAATAGAAATTTCCACTGTGCTTTTCTTTACTATGGTTAAGTGCTCAATCCCCTCTAATCTAATTAGCCAACTGAGTCTTTCTGTCTGTTTTTAATTTGCAATCATACGTTGTTAAAGCCATTTTTTTCCTGTTTTGTTTTATCACTCTCATCCCTTTTTTCCATGGATACACATATATCTATAAATATTAGTCATTTAATCCTGCTCACTAGGTGACACTGTAGTCGTACAGTCATTGATTGTAGTCCTTGATTTGTTATAGAAAAAATGTCTATCCCATCTATCACGGAGAAAAGAGATTAACATACGTAGGATGTTAAAGTGTCTAGGATGTTTATTAAGTAAGGAAGAACACACACCAGGTCATGTGCTGTTAGAGGAAAATAATCCACATCCAGGTGATTTAACATGGTCTGACATCCAGCAGTGTATTATATTCATATGACAGAATGACCTGAAATATGTTATTCTGCTTATAACACACAGATGTTGACCAATGATAACAATTTGTATTTATTAATGGCCGACACACTTTTTAAACTTTTATACACGTAATTCTATGGACATCAGTTGCTCTTATTGCTTTAGGTTATAGTAGTTATAAACAGAAAACCCCATCCAGTCCTCTCTTTTAGATAATAAGACAAAAAAAAATAAAATCGCATGACATGAGAGCACATAGTATATACAAAAACAAAAATATATAAAAGGAGTGGTGGTTACACTGAAGACATATTGCACACAGGTAATATGGCACATTTTTCAAAATTTCTGTTATTAGATGTCAAGAAAGTGTCAAAAAAAAGTCACCTCACAAAAACGACATCTGTTGCTTGCTGAAATAAGGCAACATAAACAAATTTAAATTTCGATGGCAAATTCATACTGGATGCAACAAAATCACAAACAAAAGCTAAACCCATGCAAACGTCTATCCAGTGCATACATATACTTATAGACAATTATAGACATTCTGGTCAGTATATCAGCTGTCAAACACTTTCTCATGATATCTACATATAATATATATTATATAGTTTATATTTACTGTATATTTTCCTTTTGTGCTCTCTCAGGCATATCTCTGGAGAATGTGTTTGACTACAGCGAGTACTGGGAGGTCGCTCGTGGACTGTATGCTCCTTTTGACTGTACTGCCACTATGAAGTCTGGAAATGCCGATGTCTATGAGAACGAGATCCCAGGAGGCCAATACACTAACCTGCACTTCCAGGCCCATAGCATGGGTCTGGGCAACAAGTTTAAAGAGGTGAAGAAAGCGTATGCTGAGGCCAACAAACTGCTGGGTGACCTTATCAAGGTAAAAACTGTTTCTTTCTCTCTCTCTCTCTCTCTCTCTCTCTCTCTGTCTCTCTCTCTCTCTCTCTCTCTCTCTCTCTCTCTCTCTGTGTTTCTGTCTTTCTGAATCTTCCTCACACTCTTTTATTGACTGTCTCAGTTCTGTAATTTGGTTGAAAACCTTTCTCTTGAGGAAAGCACTGGAATTTTCTATTATTTGAAATTGATTTAGCTGCCTGACTTTTCCTGTGGAGCTTCCTAAATCTAAAACCAAACTTAATTTATTTCCAAATCAAATATAAGCATATTAGAAGCACACGATAGGCCCACTGCCATTTTGTTTATACTGTTTGTATGCACATTTATTACATAAATAAAATGTTATTCATTACAAATTACACCTTCATTAAAAACGACCAGGGGAATCCAAGTTAGCTAATTTACTCATTTGCAATATAAATCTGCTTAATTCAGGTTAGCTTGGATCCTTGATTAGTCCTTGTGGATATTTTGTGTGTGTGTGTGTGTGTGTGTGTGTGTGTGTGTGTGTGTGTGTGTGTGTGTGTGTGTGTGTGTGTGTGTGTGTGTGTGACAGAGAGAGAGAGAGAGAGAGAGAGAGAGAGAGAGAGAGAGAGAGAGAGAGAGAGCTTGGGGGGTTCATCTGCATATCAGTTTATACCTCATCCCCACAAGCATTTAGTTCTTCCTTGCCACACTCCACCTTCCCTAAGGCTGAAGGCTGATCCATTGAAGCGTATTCAGCCTTCTCAGATTTTGCTCAACCTCTGATGCTTTCCTGTTCAATGTAATCATTTACGCAGGCTCTCCTTGCAAGTTTTCATACATGTATCTACATCCTTGCGAATTTTCATACATGCATCTGCATCTTATTGTTATTCGCGTCACACGCACTCTTCTTCGCAGTCTCTCCGTGTCTCTGTCTTTCAGGCCTCTAAAGTGCCTGCTTTTAGAGGAAGGTGATGAAATCTTTAGGTTAAAAAACTTCACATTTGGTTGTTTCGGTTGAAAAATATATTTTAATCATATAATCATCACTGACAAGGTGATTGGTTGGTTGAGTATTTTGTTTCTAGTTCATCGTCACCATCATTTGATGGCATTTTAATTATTTATGTCAGCCCAAATAATTTGTGCTTCCTGACACAGCTTTATGTTTACACTGAATGCAACAACCACAAGCATGCAACCTGCTATCCAGTGCACACAGAGCTTTGCATTTTCCAGAAAACTAATGTCCATACTCTCAATTTAAAAGGATCACAGTCTGCTTCATGCAGAGGCACTGACCAAACAGCTTATTTGTATTTATCGTAGTTGCCTGTGTTGATCTAATGAGAATCATTACTGTACAAACTCTGCTCTGCTCTTCAGCTACAAGCTGCAGAGTCATAAACACTGTTGTTAATTATTATTTGAACAAAGTTCACAGAGAGAAGACAGATTAAAGGAATGAACTTAGTCGATTTAATAAGCTATAATGCTACCAAGAGCACCATAACAGCCACACTGTGTTTGGCCCAGATTCTCCCTCCTTCTGGAACTGTACTGTACTGTATTCCTTATTTATTCATCTGGAAGTTATTCCCTCAGTGTATTTTTTCAGTGTTTTGATGATGCTGGTTGAGAGATTTGTGTAACGGTCTGCTGCAGAATATTCCCTAGGTGTTCATTCGGGTTGAGATCTGGTGACAGTACAGGTCAAAGTGTACGATTTCTATTATTCACATCCTCTTCAAACCGTTCAGCCAGCCGCTGTGCCCTGTGGATGGGTGCAGAGTCATGCTGGAAGAAGCCACTCCCTTCATGATAGAATTGTTTTCTTATAGGATCAGTCTGCTTTGTAAAGCTTTTATTGATTTGTAGGGAACAAGATGACCTAAACCATGTCAGCACACCTACACAAAGGTATTCCACAGCATAACAGAGCCACAGGATTTTCCTTTAATTTGTTAAAATGATGCTACAGTGCAATGCCTCGTTCACACATGCAGAGACTCAAAGAGACAAAGCAACAGAGATCATTCCTTTTTTAATGAGAGCTGTGTGACTTCGGGTGAAAGGATGGACTCTATGCTAATACGGCACGACTTAGTGCAGCAGCGACCAATGAGAGTGAAGACTGTAGAAAGCCTGTGATCCTTCATCTTGTATTATATGGTGCAGATAACACACTGATGAATTTATATACAAACCCCAAATCTCTCTCAAGATTATTTCCTTTTAGGAACTAAACTGATCTGGAATGCTAGTTGCTTTACCCAATGATAAACATTATTACCATGACAACCTAAAGTAGAAAGTCCTACTGAAAATTTCATTGTACAGCAACTGACGACTTGTGTGAATGTAGAATAATCCTTCAGCTCCTGTCAGAAGAGCTTATATTTTGATTCTGAAGTATCTGGAGTATCCCGCTAAACAGAGTTACTGTACAAACCAAGTCCTTTTGTGCGTGTGTTTTGTTTCCTGCATATAAAGTTCCATATATGATTAATATTTTAGATGTATAAATACAGCAGGCAGTCTGTCGGGTTTAACAGACAGATTTTCATTGTTGCACTGTTATATTGACAGTTATGACTCACACTACATGAGTCCACTCAAAATAGACAAACTGACAAAGAAGCTTTCACACAATCATAAGCAAACCTACAGATCCTTCACAGATCACTCAACCAATACAGTGCATTATGAGAGTAAACACTGGCTGGTTTAGAGGTTTTGGAAAACCACTGGAAAAACAAATATGTCGTCTCTACTACTGGCCCAAGTGATGCCATGTAACACTTTCCTCACTTTGCCCTGGTGAGAGTTACAGTGGATCTGGAGCCCAACATTTATTTGGGAGATCTTTTGCTTCACATTGTCGGTTATGGTTTTCATTTTCACAGAAAGATTTTCAGGATCATTTCTAGCTAGAGTATGTGTGCATGCTTTGCTTTTTTCTCAGAGTTATTATACAGTTGGAGCTGTATGACACTCCACTGTATTACAATATTGATGTAAAGCATATGTTTCTATCAATATTGTTTTGTCATCTACATCTACATGATAATAGATTTGAAAGCATGCATACATTTTCTAACGCTCCTAATTCGTTTGACACAAAGAAAACCACGTCTACTGCAACTTGTTGTTTATATCTTAAATATAAACTTATTTAGTAAATCAGTGAGGATATCATCACAGGCAAGGAGGTTTGCTGTTGATATCTAATCAGAGAGATGGCATCCTATGCACCTAATGTGTTGTCTGATAGGAGAGATGCAGCTACTGAATTAGCACAGACTAAATTGGGAGAAAATGGGTTGATGAAGTGGGAGTGTGTGATTCAAATAGATTTCTATGACGTTTATGCTTCACCCACACATGCAAATAAAAACTAAATAGGCATGATGCGTAAAATCACAGCAGGATGAACAGGGTCACTTTTTTGACGGATTGGGAATTGAAACATTGGTAGCGTATCTGTTCAGTGAACACATTTGAGAGACTTCAGGATTGCTTTTCTGTGTGACTTGGATTTCAGATTGTCCCACTTTGCATCACTTTTGCATTATACAGGGTCACTCGAGGGCCAAGTTGAGAAACAATAAAGAAACGCCGTATGACCTTTAGCATTCTCGAACAATAGCATTTGATTAATGTTTCTTGCTAGTTGCTGATGGCTCTGATCCTGTTCCTAGAAGCTATTCATTACCTTTAAATCTTGATTCAATAAAACTATTAGCTAAGCAGTTTTAGTATGCATGTAATTAACTCAACTTTGACTTCGCTAAAGA
>NC_062518.1:35001139-35098639 GCF_022655615.1 Tachysurus fulvidraco
ATTGTCTCTTGGAACAGATTCATTGGATAGATGATTAAATTACTCAGTTGGCTTCATAGTTTTATTCCTGTACCTTGATATCAACATTGTTGATTCAACCTTTAAAATGTTGTTTTTTTCCCACAAGATACTTGTTGTGTTTGGTTTAAATGTACAGTACATTTAAGAACCTCTGCTAAGCTTCCTTTCATATTTCTATAATACAGGTTATATCCAGGTCAATTTGATTTGAGAAGAAAAGAGACATATATCTGTTTTCATACACCAAATGGTGGTCATATTTAATACTGTGTTCTGTCTGCACTGCCCAATGCTAAGATGAACCCATGAGAAGTATATCCATGCTAAATAGAGGACAGAACATAAAGGTTAAATATTATGGAGCTGAAAATGATTAAGTCTGTATAAATTGCTTAAAAGTAATAGAATTCATTACTTTAAGAGGTCACTGTTGGGGTGGTGAGATTTATTTCCAGCATGGCGTCTTTCATGCCTTTATGTGGTCAAGGATTTTCTAGCCAACTGGGAGAAATGAGCCTAATGATTAAGCTAGCTAATAACCGGAGCTGTTGTTCTAGCTAAGTAGATTTAATTGTGTTATAACAATATAGCCTAATTGTCATGACAAATCTGAGGCAAGTCTGTTAGATTCAGAACTGACTGTAAGTGGAACTTCCATGTGCTCAGTTTTCATGAACTCGGTGGCATTAAAACTAGTAGTGAAAAAGGAGTTTGAATTGAGTTTGAAACTTGCTTGTTTGCTTACCCTTCCCTAAGGGAAAGGATTCAAGGAAGGGAAACAAAAATAAACTCATTTACTAAATGAGACATCCCTGCCCACTTGGCTGAAATACAAAGGCTTTCGTATGAATGAAAGAAGCCTTGACATTTAAAGTTTTGTTTCTATCCAGCATTCCCACACACACACAGACACAGACACAGACACACACACACACACACACTGTCTCTTACTCGTCCATTTGTCAACCACCCACCTGCTCCCTATCGTCGGTCTGTACTGTTTTCTCTTTGCTCTTCCGAAATCATTTTTTCTTTTTCCTCTATGTTTGCTATTGCTTGTTCAACAACCCTTGGGAATTATGTCCATCACCACTGGAACTTTATCAGTCTTTATCTTTACAGGTGACTCCATCGTCAAAGATTGTGGGAGACTTGGCACAATTCATGGTTCAAAACTCGCTCTCCAGGGCCGAGGTAGAAGAGCGGGCAGATGAACTCTCCTTCCCTCTGTCTGTGGTGGAGTTTCTGCAGGGACACATCGGCATTCCTCACGGAGGCTTCCCAGAGCCGTTCAGGTCAAAGGTACAAGGCCATGAATGTGCAACAAGGCGTGAGCACACACACACTCACATTCACTGACCGAGCAGTAAACTCCTCACTGTACACCTTTAATTACTTCATATGCCATGGAGAATTAGTAAAAAAAAAACACAGATTTTGCTAGGGAGTAAAGCTACAGTGAGAATAGACAAACTCCGTGCCTGAATTGAATAACTGTTTCAATTCCCTTTCTCTTTCTCAAATAAGCCAGAGGCTGTGTTTTATCTGTCATCATTTTAAATCCATGTACGATTTACTCACGCACTCAGTCAGTACATCTCAGGAAGGTTAACTAGACCATAACAGCATTACATTACAATAGCCACCTGATTTTTTTGTCAAGCAGATTTGTTTAAAACCCTCAATTAGCGTTTGAGCTTTAATTTTGTCACTTCATTATTGTCAAGATGCTACACGGTTAATTAATTTTTTAAAGAGGAAACTGAGCATTTCTCTGGGTTTTTTTCCCCCTCTCTGTTTTGAGTGGCATTGTGATATAGAGAGAGAAAGAGAATTTTAATCAGGCCTTCTCTTACTTTATATCAGTGAAGTGTGCAGTATATACTGTGTAGCAAATCCTCCTATCTGCAAAAACAAGCTGGTCTCTGTCTTTAACTGACATTAGAGAAATATGTATTTAATGCCATACTTACAACAATGATATTTTCTACCTAAAAAAGGTTTTACAAATAAATCTCCAAATGTACTATGAGGGAAACTGAGCCTTTAGCCAGAGATTATACAATCTGAGCAATTAATGGTTATACATTATCTTTTTTTGTTTGTTTGTTTGTTTGTTTGTTTGTTTGTTTGTTTGTTTTTCATTTCTGTTTTAAACAACAAATTCAATCAGTGGGACAATGTATTTACTTACTTGTCCCAAAGTTAGATCTAATGGTCCCTCAGATGGGAAACTATTTTCCTTGTATGAAATTACAAATTAAAGCAGCAGTATGTAATGTTTTGAGCCATCTGTTGCCTCTGAGATCAGTTGCAACTGCATTTCAGCCTCATCCTCCAGCCCCACCCTGTTCAAGCTGCATATGCCATGGGCAGAACTGTTTTGTACAGGCTGAAGAGTGGAGCTTCATTCTGGGCCAGAAAAAAAAAAATGAAGTTTTCAATAGAAAAATTATACAATTAGAAAAATTATTCCTCAAGTCATTGTTAAAGAATATTGTACCAGAATATCTGGTCCAAAAGAATAGGATTTAATGGTTCTTGGAAACTTTTTCTGACTTACTATATAAATTACTAACTTGTGTAAATGCTAATGGAAAACCTTTAAAGGCTTTCTCTAAACATACAAACAGCGACTTTAATTTATGCCTTTGTACAGAATATCCTCTTTAATGTAGCCTCCTAAACAGATTTAGTACACCAAGTTGACCGTATATTAAGTACACATTTCTAGTATTTAATAAACCACCAGTTAAGTACAGTTAATTGTACCACAGTGTGGTGAAAATTATCATCCCTCCAGACCTTGTGTGAGTAGTTTAGAAGGAAGCAACATCTCTGTCCTTTAACTAGACACTGAATCACTCTAGATAAGTGCAGTCTGTTTGTGTGCATGGGTGTTTGAAAAAGAGAGAACTGTGTTATTTTGTAAAAATCTTCTCATCTGCCTTTGCCTTTTACTGGACTTGTTCTTCTTCCTGGTGAGTGCTGTGCTGTGCTGGTTAATAAAATCTTTCCGGTGATAAACAACTGACATTTCCAGCATATAAACACTACAAAGGAACTAAGTTATCAAGTCATGCGGGAGAGTTTTGAGGGTTTTGCTGTCATACTGACAATGTTCCTTTTTCTTGCAGAGGGATAGTCGCTTTAAAACTCTCCGATTTCTCTCTATCCAACTTTGGCTCAAATACACACTCTGTATCCCTGAGGGCCATAACACCCTGGAGCCCAAAAATAAAAAAAATCAAACAGTGTTTGTCAGCGATGGCAGCATTTCCATACAAGGCCCTGCAGGGAACACTATACTGGCCTTCAAAGGGTGACATGCACATTTAGCATACTGCTGTGAGAGAGATGGAGAGAGAGAGAGAGAGAGAGAGAGAGAGAGAGAGAGAGAGAGAGAGAGAGAGAGAGAGAGAGAGAGAGAGAGAGAGAGAGAGAGAGATGGAGAAGAGAGGGACACAAAGATTAATGAAAACCTGTTCACCATTCAAGTGAGCACTTTAGTTCTAGGAGAGATGGAGGTAGAGGAGATGGTGGCAGGAATATTGATAGAAAGATAGATGAGGAATTTCTATTGCAAATATAAAAACTAGGTGCATAAATAAGGTCCTGGAAATGACATTGTTTCTGGATCATTAAGAACGTTGTGTTCCTGATTTTATAACACTGCTGCCCCTGCCAGTAGGGATTAGTGATCAGCTTTTTATTTGAAATTGACTAAGACGGGATTCATTTTATGATGCACAGTTTTCCACAAGAGTAAATAATTTTCCTTGTAGTAAATCTGTCAACAGGTTAGTGAGTTAGTGGTTGTGTGTACTAGTACTAATAGATTTATAGTCTAATTTTATTGGAATATACTCATGCTGTTATAGAAGGTGGTTTTGTGCATTCTATATAAAGCATTATAGCATCTTTTGGGCTTTTGATGGCTGAAAAAGACATGTCCCATGGTTCATTGCACTAGTGATTTCAGCGGTTGATTCTTCTGAAATGGAGATGTACTTTTAGCACTGTTTTTTATTTCCATTAGACCAGCTCTTGGTTCATTTAGCCACAGGGATTGCGAGCCAGAGACTTCTGTGCAGGTCCCAAGCCCGTGTAAATAGAAAGGGTTGCCTCAGGAAGGGCATCTGGTGTAAAACCTTCCATATTTAAACATGCAAGTCATCAGTGTGAATTCCAACGACCGCCACTGGTGCTGTTGGCCTACAGGGTGCCAGCAGTAATCAGGATACTGTTGGTTGAGGAAGGAACGGAGGGAGAAGGGTTCATAGGCAGAGAGAGAAGAAGAAAAGCAGGAGTATAGGTCTGAGTATAGGGATTCTTAACGTTGGTACAATGATAAATAAAGGTAGAGAGCTGGCAGACATGATGGAGAAAAGAAAGGTGGAAGGGGAGCAAAGTACGTAGTATTGGAGGGGGATACAAACTCTTTTATTACGGTGTTGACAGGAAGAGAAATGGGGTAGGAGTGATCCTGAAGGATGAGTTTGCGAGGAATGTTTTAGAGGTGAAAAGAGTGTCAGACAGGGTAATCAGTTTGAAGTTAGAACTTGAAGGGGTGATGTTGAATGTTGTCAGTGGTTATACTTCACATGTAGGCTGTGAGTTAGAAGAGAAGGAGAGAGTTAGATAAGGTGATGGAGACCATTCCCAGGTGGGAGAGAGTAGTGATTGGAGCAGACTTTAACGGACATGTTGTTGAGGGGATCAGATGTGATGAGGAGGTGATAGGCCGATTTAGTGTTAAGGACAGATGGTGGTGGACTTTGCTAAGCAGATGAAAATGGCTGTAGGTTCCACTTATTTACAGAAGAGAGAGGAACATAGAGTTACATATAAGAAAGGAGGTAGTAGTACGCAGGTAGAATACATTCTAAGTAGACGAGGCAATCTGAGAAAGATTAGTGACTGCAAGGTGGTGTTAGGAGAGAGTGTAGCCAGGCAGCATCGAATGAGATGTGTAAGATGTCTCTGGTGGTCAGGAAGAAGAGAAGGGGAAAGATAGAACATAAGACCAAGTGGTGGAAATTGAAAAAGGAAGAATGCTGTGTGGAATTCAGACAGAAGCTGAGACAGACTTGTCTTGAGTGGTCAGAAAGAGCTTAAGGATGACTGGGAAACTACAGCAGAAGTAAACAGAGAGTATGAAAGTACCAAAGAAAATAGATAGGATTACAAGGAATCGTAGCGCAGAGTGAAGAGGGACGTGGCAACAGCCAAACAGAAAGCATAAATGAGTTGTATGCCAGGTTAGACACAAGGGAAGGCGAGAAAGACTTTTACAGATTTGCGAGACAGAGATGGGAAGGATGTGCAACAGATAAGGGTGAATAAAGATAGAGATGGAAAGGTGCTCACAGGCGAGGTGTGGAGAGGATGGGAGGAATTTTTTGAGGAGCTGATGAATAAGGAATATTGTAGAGCAGGAAAGAGCAAATATTTGAAAGAATGAAGAAAGACTCCGAGGATAATCGATAGTGGAAAGCCAGCCAGTCCAGATGGCATACCTGTGGAGGTGTGGAAGTGCCTAGGAGAGACAGCAGTCTAGTTTCTATCTAGATTGTTCAACAGGATTTTAGAGAGTGAGGAGAAGCCTGAGGAATGGAGAAGACGTGTTCTAATGCTGATCTTTAAGAACAAGTGTGATGTAAAGAGGTATAAAGTTGATGAGCCATGCAATGAAGCTATGAGAAAGTAGTTGAAGCTAGGCTAAGAAAGGAAGTGGATATATGTGAGCAGCAATATGGCTTCATGCCCAGAAAGAGCACTACTGATGCAATTTTTGCTCTGAGAATGTTAATAGAGAAGTACAGTGATGGTCAGAAGGAGCTGCACTGCGTCTTTGTGGATTTAGAGAAAGTTATTACAGGGTGCAGAGAGAAGAGCTATGGTACTGTATGAGGATGTCAGGAGTGGAAGAGAAGTCAGCTTTGAGTCCCTTCTTTTTTGCTATGGTGAGGAACAGGATGAAGGATGAGGTCAGACAGGAATCGTCGTGGACAATGATGTTCGCGGATGACATTGTCAGGTCAAGAAAGTGCAGGAGTTTAAATGTTTGGGGTCAACCATCCAGTGCGAAAGGGAGTGTGGAAATGAGGTGAGAGGTGAGTGCAGGAGGGTTGGAGTGGGTGCAGGAAAGTGTCAGGAGTGTGTGACAGAAGAGTGTCACCAAGAATCAAAGGTGTACAAGACAGTAGTGAGTCCAGCTATGGTGTATGGGTTAGAGACTGTAGCAGTGAGGAAAATACACGAGGCAGAGATGGAGGTAGCAGGGATGAGGATGTTGAGGTTCTCTTTAGGAGTGACGAGGATGGACAGGATTAGGAACGAGCACATCAGAGGGACAGCTCAGGTTGGCTGTTTTGGGGACAAGGTCAGAGAGGATAGATTAAGATGGTGTGGACATGTGCAGAGGAGGGAGATGGTTATATTAGTAGAAGGATGTTGGAGATGGAGTTGCCAGGTAAGAGGTCAGGAGGAAGGCCCAAGAGGAGATATACTGTATGGATGTGTTGAAAGAACTTCATTTTTGTGAGAGTAGAGGATGCTGAGGATAGAGTTACTGTAGGTGGAAACAGATTATTCTCTGTGGCGACCCCAAAGGGGAAAAGCCTAAAGTAAAAGAAGATCATCTCTAGGCTATACTGCCTCAAACAAACTTCACCACAGGCCAAGATATTATGCATGTATGTGTATGTATATGTGTTTGTGTGAGAGCATATAAAAACATGTTGGAGAGTGTTTTTTTGGCTGAGAGCTCTAACTAGTGCCCATGTGGTGCACTAGAGATATTTGGAATGGGGCCTGGGAGCTCAAGTGTCCTATAACTGGGAATTGGCTGATCCAGTTTAAATGGGATAGACAGATCCAGCCTGCTGTGAGCCACTGAAACAGCACTGATCAGCCTTCCTATACGAGACACACACAAGTAACCCAAATTCTCAGCCTATTTAAGTGTCAGTGTTTATCATCATTCCTCAATTATTAGTCATCGGTACATTTCTAGCATTAAATTGTCTTTCACACGTCCTATTTAGAAACACAAGCTTAACGGATTTAGCATTTTTTGCTTGTGTATTATAGTGGATTATGTCAAGTAGCATATAAAAGCCTCTTTTCTCAAACCTTAGAACTGAGAAAATCAGACTGAAGAGAGGCAGTTCTATTCAAAAACACACTATTGACCATTTTTACAAACCAGGCAACACTCCAAATGAACACAGCAGTTTCTGCTCCAGTTCAAACCAAACCTGCCATCTTCTGCTCTTCTGCATCCACTCTCACTGCGTGCACCCACATCGACACGCAACTCTCTTCTCGCAAATAGGCACAAAAGCCATCAAATTAACGAGGGGTGACTGGGATATGTGGGAGGCATCTATGAACTGCATCTTGTGTGACTAATAACATTAGTGAGCACTCTTTTGTGTATCATTCCTCTACTGTGAGAAAAAAAGCTACTAAAACCTTCCAAGGCAGTCCACAGAGAGGCTCACCATGCACTAATCGGCATATTTTATGTATGTTTCTCAACAGCATTAGCGTAACTGAATTTGCTAATGGCTAGCTCGAGTAGAGTAGGCTCAGGAGGAGGAGAAATAAATGTGCTGAGGTTCAGGCCAGAGTGTGTGCTCTTACAGACCCAGCATCTCTTTTAGCTGTGTGAGCTTTGAAGAGGTTTGCAGACATAAAAAAAATACAGCACAGCTCTAATAATGGCTTTATTTCAGAACTAGGCCTCAACTCCTCCTTTGGGGATTTTTAACTACTCCCAGCTTGCTGACTAGTGCGGATCTGTACTGTATTTTGTTTCACACAATGAACACAGTGATACTGTCAAAGGAAAAAGCATAAATCAGCACGCATGAATGGACATTTGTTTAAACATTTAAAAGTGATTTCACACCTATTAATTTGTTTGCTGAATCAGAATCGGAGATAAATTGGTACCTTTGTATCCTTTTTGGTTTCACGCAGTACAAAAGACACACCGAAGGAGTGTGTAGGAAGGGACAGGGGTTAAAATGCTTTTACTTTTATTTTTTTGTCTCATTCACCAGAACTACAGGAGAGGAATAAATGTTGTGTAGTATATCCAGTATATCTAGTATAACCACAACATGTTGTGTAGTATATCCAGCATTGTTGGTCTTTGCTTCAAGATATTCAGAACACATCATATTTCTGCCGCTCTGTTCTTGGCTCAGTTTGTGGTCTGTTTAGAAGCTTACATCTATAATAAATGTTGCTTGCATTTCAAACTTACCCGCTTTCTGTGGTTTAGTCAATTCAGGGTCGATTCACAGCAATCGAAGTACGTTAGGGTTTGTTTTGGAACTGGACCTCACTCACCTCACTCACACAGACTGACTCAGACCGCTTCTTCTGGTTCACACCTGAGCGCAAGTGCTGTTCTCACCTGCTCAAACAAACCATACAAAAAGAAAGAAATTATACCATGGTATGACTAAAGTAACTAAATGCTGTACATGCAAAAGCACCCTAAAATGCCTGTATATCTATATTGATGGTTATTATCACGTTTGCCTCACACCTGCAGGGCTGGGGTTCGATTCCTGCCTCCATCCCTTGTGTGTATGGCTTGGATGTTTCCTCTGGTACACTGGTTTGCTCCCAAATGTTCTGCAGGCTGATTTTCATCTTTAAAATTTTTCATCGTGTCTGTGCTCTGCAATGGGTTAGCACCCTGTTCAGAGTGTCCCATGCTTTGTCCTCTGAGTTCCATGGGAAAAAATCCAGGTTTCCTTAAATGTGTAGGTTAAGGAGTACAGAATAAGGATGGAAAATTTGATTTGCAATATTTCCACTCACTTCATCTAGCAAGATTCTTCACAGTAGCCATCTGTTCTGCTCAGATATTTGCAGAAGTATAGGGGATTCAAATATTCAGTGCAATTACAATTTGCCTCACAGCAGAAGAAGGCTTTAAAAAATGACAATCATCTCCTCTGGCCTCAGTACAGAACATGGGAGCCAGAAATTCTGATAATAAATGGATTTTATGCTAAATTAAATCAATGTGGAAATCAGCATTTCAATCAGGGTTCATGCAACTGGTATCTAATTTAGAATGTTCTTCCATGTGCACTGACTAACAGCACTGGTAGGCGAGTTTCATATGCTGGACTTTCTCATGACACTTCACAATTATTAATTGGGTCATCGAGTAATTATTGTCCCCTAATATCTAATGTAGAAATAAATCAAGAAAAAACACACACGCAATGAAAGCTATTTACTAAATGGTCATACTGAAAGACGACCAGCAGAAGGTCAGTGTAAAAAGTCACCAGAGCAATTAACGAAGCTGTGATTCATGATGCATCTCAATTCACCTAATTCTGCTATGCACTAAAAGTATCTACCCTTTGTGTACAGAAAAAGGACTTACTCTTGGGTGTGTAGCAAAAGAGATATGAACATAACATGCAACAGAAGAGGACGTTGTTGCCTAGTTACGCACACAGTCCTCATAAACAAACTCCTCATTGCATTTTAGCTGTCATTCATTAATCATTCCTTATGTTATGTATACTATGTCATTTAATTTACCGTTCTCTTGATTTATTTGTCCATATTTCATTTACACCTCTCTAAAATATTCTGGCAAAAATACTGAAGAAGCATCACAGACGTTACGCTCGTCCCCCATGTTTGCAGGTTGAGTTCAGGGAAGTAAACGGTCACAAAACTCCAATACTGTGACATATTAGCTGAAAAAGTGTTCACAGATCCACACTTTGTATCCAAGTACCTTTGGGAAACTCATTTCAACATCATATGATTTGGTATACACTTATTCCACTCTTGTGTACTATATAAGACAGGTCATAGGCGTATTGGGATGCATAGTTTGTTATGCAGTGAATAATGTTGATTTTAATATAACTAGAAATGTCCAGGTTTTATGTAGACGTTTATGTTAATTTGTTATTCGGGTTCAGCAGTCTGACAGCACTAATCACTATTTAAAGGTGAGGGTCATGTAATCGAGGGCAGTTGTTTGGGAAGAGTGAGGAGCCGAGGCTTTGTTAGAGCACTTGCTCTTATGTGCCTTTATAGAGCAATTATATGTTAAGAAGTGAGTTGCTTCTCGTGTTTAAATGAATACATTGGAATCTGTGCAGAATATAAATTATGCTGAGCCTGAAACATTTTGCTGTAATTTAAATGTAAAAAATCTATGCGATAAAATACAGTAAGTACGTACTCCAGAACCATACGGTATACTTATATCATGATAACAACTTATTTGTAAAATATTTACAAAAAATAGTCTAGTGTCCTACTTTTTTGTTGCCTGGATATTTAACATACCAATCTAAAGAATGGTAGCTGACAAATTTCTAGAACTACCTAGTTATGTATTTGTTATGTGCATTATTTCAGACTAATAGAAACACATTAGTAGAGGAATTCTTGAGACGAAGAGGAATGTGTGATCTTCGTTTAAACAAAAATTATAAGAATAATTCTTTTATTTTATTAATCTTTTTAGTTGCTTTAGTTTTTTATTCTCCTTTATTATGTTTTTTTTATAACTAAACATAAGGTCAGAAAGTCATTAACCTTCATTTCACTTAAGAGGTGTAGTGTTTCTTGCTACCACTTTTTTAAAGATATCGTTATTTTCTTTTATTTATTTATGTGTAGTCTGAAAAGATCATCTATCTCCCTTGCATGTTAATTATTCCAACTATATAAAAACACTATACTGTCAGTAAGATGACATCTGGGCTGATGTGCGGTCGGTGGTGGAGTTTGAAAGCATGCATTACATTTAAACCAGAACTTATAGGAAGTAGCTAGTAGTAAACAGTAATTTTGCAGCATTTTTAACTGCCAGCAAAGTACCAATAAAAAACTAGACACAATGAAAAACTAAACTCAGAGCTCTTGGCTCTGAATATACAAGTCAGGAATGGCCCGTGTCCTCTTGCTGACCTATGTCTATCTGTAGTGCTTAAATAAACATTTATTACAAGCATTTTAACATTCATTGTCATTTTCGGAGTGATTTATTTAATAATAGCCAATATATTATTTAATAATCTGTTCAAAGTTTATCACTAAGCTTCATAAGATAGGATGCAGGATTTGTGGCTATAAAGTTCCTATTACAACGTTATCTTCTAATCGTTTACATATAATGATTGGGCCAAAGTCCCTGAGCCTATTTCTAACAACTCAATTTTATCCAGAAATATTGTGAGAGTTTAATTTAAATAGTAATAAAGACAAACATAATTGATTGGTCCACAGTCCCTAAGCCAATTTCACACTAAAGTAGTTTTTTTTTAAGTTTTATTTGAATAGGAATAAACACCAGAAAGTATACTCAAACTTCTGAACCTCTGTGGCATGAGCCAAAGGGGATAAAAACGGCATAATACTGAACAATGTAGCAGGAGCGATCACACCGGACCTTCTGTTGTGCAAATCTGGAAAAATTCAGATAGCTAAAATGTCATTACATTCCCTCCAAAGTGACATCACTCCACAGAAGCCGGATTTTCACTCCACATCGGTTAAAATCTTGGCGTGACTGCATCTTTAGTCTTGTGAATAGCATTTATCTTGGACAGGTCAATTGAGCCACTCTCTCAAGACCCATCACATCATGGTAGTCTCCACTTAGAATCCAATATATCCATCTCCTCGTTGGGCTGATAGATGGATTGGTTGGGATGAAAGATCAGTAGAGGTGTTTAAATGGTGAAGTGACACTCCCTGCACCTCTCACATCCTACCGTACCTAATGTCCATTAGTGACAATTTCTGTCCCTTATTTGTTTGTCCTTTTTCCTCTCTCTCTCTCACACACACACACACACACACACACACACATCTCTCCTGTGAGTTGATAGTAACAAGAGACTAAAAGATTTTACGTCTTGCTGCCAAATTCATTTGACGCTCATAAATTTGAGCAAATAAAATCACTGTAGTGGCATGTTCTCTACCGCTGATGTGATAATAGCATAAAGAGATGTGTATCCTGGTTCCAAAGTCTGCACCATTAAAGAGAAAAATGCTTCTAATGATTCTAGCCATACTGGTTTTTCTAACCATCTATTGCCTTCTGCATTTCTATCATCCCCTAGGAAGATGCTTTTATTTTCTAAATAAAACTGATTTTGTGATAGAAGCTAAACTAATGACACATCTATGACTACAGAGTGGACGAGGAAAAAATCATTTATGTGCTTCTCTTTAAGTGCATTGAGGGTGGGGTTTTTTTGGTAGCTTGCTGTTTGCCCAAACATGTAAGCCATCGCTCAACTGACGATGGAGGGCAAATATGTCCCATGGCTACAGAATAACAAACCTGCTGTAGATTCTGGGACGTTTTAAGGTTTATTATTGTGCACAAGCTAACAGGAGGAGAATTAATCAGAAGGTGGACATGGTGGACGTGTGGCTGGCCATTTTAACCCACAGATATTTTGTTTGAATAATGTGCTCTGTGATTATTAATTCCACAGATATGTGTGTATCTGTGTCACCTGTTTGTCTTAATAGCTATGTATTTATTTTGAATGATTTTCTTAATTGTGAGACTCTATATTTTTTTACCGTCATGCTACAAAAAAAAAGAAAACAAAGGAATGTCAATGTGACTCTTGTCATTCTGCCAACTACAATTAACTAAAACAAGTGCTTTCCTCAACCAAGATCAATTACTTCTCCACCTCAATGGCACCCTACCTGGTCTTGACAATTTGCCGATCTGCCACCCGCCCTATTTGTTTTATCTTCTCTTGCATTGTGTTGCCTTGTTTTAATGGTGTGTCTGAAGTTATTGTATCTGAGAGATTTTCTTCAGATTGGATCATATAACCAACCACACTCTTGTGCTTCATTTCATTCCTGGTAGTTTGGAATTATTTTATTTATACGTCTTGAATAATTAAAGAACGACGGCTGAGTTTTGGGTGTAATTGATGTGTTTCTCGGAAGACTGAGCCAAAGCCTTTGTCTCACAACCATTTAAAAGTTATAAAACCGATACAAACACCATAATGCACTATGTATTATTAAAGTAAAGGGATTTCTGCCTCCAGCATGGCTCACACAAAGAGCTGATGGAGAAGATTAAAGAGTAATTACACTGTCAGTATTTTAAACCTGAACATGCCACTGAGAGGAACTCCTTTCAGATAGCCAAATTTCTACTTGTCATGATTTGATGAGTTCAAAGAATTGTAATTTCCATCGGAAGATAACTTTTATTCAATGTGTGTCATAGGTGCTTAAATCGCTGCCTAGGATAGAGGGTCGTCCAGGTGCATCCCTGCCACCCATGGACTTCAAAAAGCTTGAGGCTGATCTACGTACAGCACATGGAGAGGACATCACTCCTGAAGATGTGATGTCAGCAGCCATGTATCCAAAAGTCTTTCAGGAGTATAAAGAGTTCAGATCCAATTTTGGGCCCGTTGAATGTCTCAACACCCGCCTGTTTCTCGATGGACCAAAAATTGCAGAGGAGTTCCAGGTAATGATCATCCATCTTCTCTCTCTCTCTCTCTCTCTCTCTCTCTCTCTCTCTCTCTCTATTTCTCCCTTGCCTGTCTCCTCTTACCTTTTTGTCATGTCTGGCTTAGCGTGTCTGACACAAATTATAATAGCTGCTCAAATGATGCCTGTATCTGGGGCATATAATTTTTACTGTTCTCTATTCTCTCTTTTTTCCCAAAACTTTGGGACACCTCTCCCAAAGGTCCATGCCAAATCCGGTTCAGTCATTTAATAGTGCGGTGGGATTTGACCTTCTCAGCCCTTGCCAAAAGCCAGTCCCCCTCTTTCATCTCATTTTAATATTCAATGTCAAGAAGAGAAAAGTGCAAAATGAGTGGTCTAACCAATCCTTGTGCTAGAGCAGGTTTAAATGGAGTGTTGTGTTGTGTGTGGATGTGATGGTAGTTAGGATAAGCTCTTGTTAGCAAAGTGAATCTCAAGATATGTAGATTAAACAACATGAATGCTTTCAATAAAGGACTCTCGATACACCTAAAACAGTTTGTTTGGCAGTTCGTTTGGCATCGAGCAGTCTTAACATTTGCTTTTAGTAACTTGCCAATGTTTCTTTCACCTAAATCCCCATTAATCCATGCTGCAGTTGCTGTAACAGAGAGCACAGACGTCGTGCCTACTTGTCGGTCAGAACCTACCAGGCACAGACATGCTCATGGCCATGTGGTGCACACTGAAAGGAGATGAAAGGCCAGACCACCGTTGCTAATCAGACAGAGAAAGAATTGGATGAAAGAGATATAAGTGAACTTTAATTCACTCTGCTGCCTGCCATACCTCAAAAACTCCACTGATGACAAAACAACATGTTAGCATCCCTAAACTATCTGACATTGAATTTCCAAACACTTGCTTTGCTTATATTTTTGGATAGTTATTACAGTATCCTCAGTGAAAGTCTGCATAATCCTTGCCTGCATGAAGTATTTCGGCAGTCTGCTTATGTCTCTTTCCTCAGAGAAAAAGCTAAGATGTAAGTAATCACTGGTTATTTTAGATTAGCATGATCTATATTAAGCACTCGCTGATATATATCCAACTTCCAGAATAGCTGTACTAAATGAACTGCCCAAAATCACGTGGCTCAGGGCTTGCCAAAAGCCTGAGTTAGCGCTGTGGAAATAGGTCACTTCTCAGTCAGGTTTAAAACAAATGAATTTTTATTGATTTTCTTCATTCTCTCTCTCTCTCTCTCTCTCTCTCTCTCTCTCTCTCTCTCTCTCTCTCTCTCTCTCTCTCTCTGTTTGTCACTCAGGTTGAGTTGGAAAGAGGAAAAACGTTACATATCAAAGCCTTGGCTTTGGGGGACCTAAACAAAGCTGGACAGAGAGAGGTGTTTTTTGAGCTGAACGGTCAACTGCGGTCTCTCCTAGTCAAAGATATGGTGGCGATGAAGGTAATAATGTGTTTACATAGCAAACTGTTGATTCGTTAACAATGAACCTATCAAACACACACAAGTATTTTCCTAAAAATCAAAAATACCCTTATTTTTTTCTAAAAAAAAAAACAAAATAGCAAAACCATAATGAAGCTTGATATTGAGACTCTTCAACAACAAACCTATCATATACACATTCTCATTCTCAAAAAAAAATCAGAAATATACTCTTATTTTATTCTGCAGAAACAGCACAACTATAATGAAGCTCAATTTTTGGTAATAGCAGCTCATTACTGAGAGACTGTATCTTTTAAGCATCTTCTAAAAAATCATCAAGAGGCTAGGCACCATCTTCTCACTTTCTTTATTTGTGTGAAAAAACTTACTTTTTTCGACCATTTGTCATATTACCAGTTCTCACTTTACAGCTTTCACAGCACCAAGTCAAAAATGCCACTTTGATTTCTCACATAGCAGATGTCTGTCATTACTGATAAAACAGAGAAAATACAGTACCAATCTGTCTTTCCTATACTGTCTAATGCTAGAGTACTGCACCAATGACACTGCTACAATCTCTTTAACTGAGTAACATCTAAAGAAGTTTTAACAGCTCTTGTGTTTGCTTATCCCTCATAATTAATTGAGTATAGTTCCAGTACATCTTCACAGCCATTCTATGTAAGGAGAAAGTGTAAATTTGGCACTCTCCTCCCTGTAGACTTATTAGCTGTGAATCATTTCAGTACGTCTCATGATATAATGCTTAAATACTTAAAACGGGATCAGGTGCCTCCCTGGAACACACTTAATTGAGTAACGTGAACCACCATGTCATTACACCTGACTTGACAAATTAAGCGGACAGTATAAAATCTGCAATTCCTAACCCTGGAGGCCTGGGCTGAACACTTGAACAGTTAACACTTAACGCTAGAATATTAGCTTAGGTATCAGGAGAGTTCTTGCATTCTGTCTCAGGCAATTGATGTTCCTTTGAAAAGTATACTAGACTGTGTCCACCACCTGTAATGCACCATCTGTAACATATTGTAGGTGTAATTACCATTAACAGTAATTGTGCTTTTTTTTTTTGAGTGCTGGATCTAAAAAACTCGTTCAATATTCTTATATATTTAATATATCAATTCTATATATAAATAAGTATAGGTGTAGTGGTGGGATTGTATTAAAATCAAATTCCATATATATGACAGAAATGATGTGCTGAGTTTAGTCTATTCCCCTAATCACTGTAATGCCAAACTTGTACCTTACTGTAGGAGATGCACTTCCATCCAAAGGCTTTGAAAGACGTCAAAGGTCAGGTGGGAGCCCCCATGCCAGGGAAGGTGGTGGAGCTGAAGGTGAAACAGGGTCAGAAGGTGGAGAAAGGTCAGCCTCTCTGTGTGCTCAGTGCCATGAAGATGGAGACTGTGGTGAACTCGCCGCTCTCTGGAACCGTGGCCAAGGTCTACATCAAGACCGATAGCACACTGGAAGGGGACGATTTGATCCTGGAGATCACAGAGTAAAGGTTAAAGGCCAAGAATAGATTAATGGGCATAGATTAAACATAAACCCACCCGCACTGATGATGCTGTCTACAAGGACAATGCTTTGCTAATTGGTATTGAATTTTATAAATACATTTTATGCAATTTTATACGTATCCACAGCAAGTACAAGAAAGATGTAACAACCAAAGAAATCAGCAAGAGATCTTTATTTTGAAAGTGTGTTATCTACATAATACATAATACTTAACTAGAGTGTAGGTTCTCTCTCCGCCATCGGTGTGAAACATACACATTCATCTAGCAAAACCTTATCTATGCCATTTTGTATCTAGCTATGTGAGTTATATTTTCCACGTTGATGACTCTAGTCCTGAAAGTGATCAATGAATTTATTGCCTGTTAATGTGATTCATTTTAAATTATGAAAATGAATGAGGTTTTATGTGCATGTTCACATAAGATCTTTTCCATACCCATTTTGCCTAAATGCTACATTACTGGAAGATTATATACATAATAGATGTAAAATATTAATGTCCTCTCCAGGACATGCAGTAAAAATTAAAACAGAGTATTAAATGGGTTACAATGATAATGTATCTCATATGAAATCATGTGCTCTAAATTTAAGTAATTATGGAACTATTTTATAATTAAATTGTACAATCAAGCTAATGTGTGTTTTGTTATAATTCTTTGAGTGTTTTTACAACCATTATTTCTGTTTAAAAGGCTGGATATATTGCAAAGCAATGCACAATACTGATGCAATAGAAAGTGGTCACACCCATCAAATCCTTTGTCTCCTTCTATTTCTCCCTTTTCCATCCCCAACTTCTTAGTCTCTGGTGGCTTTGTACCATGACCTACAAAGCCTTATGTTTTGAGTTTTACTGCTTATATTGCCACTGTTAGTGTAAAGTCACATGCTAATAACTTGAGAGAGCATCTACATCTTCAGAGTGAACATGGGTTTACCTCATCATACTGCAGGATAAAGTTGTCTGTACACCCGCATCGTTCCACCTCGTTCATCCTCACAGCAGTAAATACTGCCTCATCTTATTCTAGCTCTCATCGTTCTGTTATCGCACATCTAAACTGTTCTAAACAGCAGAAGTGGGATACAGTACATGAATGTGTACAGTGCCTTAGATGGGTATTACAACCTGCCACTGAAATCTACTTTTTTTTTATTGTGCTTTTATGTCACAAATCTACACATATAATAAAATACTCCATAATATTTAGCTGTGTATTGTCATTGAGGTGGGGTGGGAACTGAGGGATGGGGGGTTAACATACGATTACATATTTGTCTATAATTGTCAAAGAAGCAACCGAATGTCTTGTTAGAGATTCAGTAAATTTGCGGCAAGAGGTTTTCTAGTCTGCCGAGTCCATTTTTGCTTGGCACAAAGCACTATGTTTGATGGAAACCCAATACTTACTTCATCATCCTGAGAACAGCATGGTGATGGTAGCACTGTTTGAGAGTTCCTCTTTGCATATTGCTTGTTTTTCTGACTAATGTCCTTCTTAGCTTTCCTTTTGGTAGATGATGCCATGGAAACTCCACATGAACGTCCACAGAATTTTAAAATTTTAAAATTGGTCGATACATTTCCAGAACTTTCTACCAGACAAGCAGCTCTGATAGCTGCTTGGTCTTGATGATGCTGTGTGTTTATGAAGATATGCATGATACCCATCAAGCTCTAGGGCCTTCCAGGAACAAGTGTTTTTCTATGGAGGTCATGAAACTTGCAGACAGGTCATCTCTATTTAAATCATTAAATCAACTTCAGATAACTCTTGAATTTAAGAGTCATTCACCAACATTACAATGTCAAATGTTTATGCAGCATCAAAGATTCTAGCTTTCTGAAGGAATTCTGTTTGTAAAAGTTTCTGGATGTATGTAGATCAATCTTTAAATTAAAAAAATCTAAGAAGGAAGTATTTTGTTCTGAGAATTGCAGGACTCCCTACTGAGGCCTGTCTTCATCCCATAAGCCTGTACAACCACATTTTACATCATCCACTACAGCAAACACTATCACAGTGGGGAAGAGCAATTAGACTGTGTACAAATTATTACAATATTTAATGCAAGATTTGATTTCTGATGAGAAATAGCTGGAGTAGTCATAGGATATTAACTCTGTTATCTCCAACAGTTACATAATTCATCTATTCCCTTCAGTATGATGAACCATTTATGGCGAGTGAATGTCACTTTTTTGGCAACAGTAATATTTTGTTGTATTTCAATATACAATATAATCTGTCTCAAACTCAAGTTCCAAAAAAAAATTTTATCTTTATTTGTATCCTCTTTTCTATTTTAATTTAGTGAGCTTTATTAGCATATGTCCAGTATGTTAGTTGGTAAAGAGCGAAAATGGGGAGGAGTCAGGATCTTAGAGGAAAAATGACAATTATCAGGGTTTGTTTGGTGAAAGAAAAAAGTAAAGAAGATTCAAAAACACAGCTCATACATAATAGCTTATTTTTTATTCTTTTTCCCCACATCAGTAGCTTAAGGCAACTAAAAGATATTGGAAGTTAAACAGCAGAGGTGGAAAATCTGTGGATTAATGGATGCAGTGCAATCTGTGGGCACTGTATCCTGAGACTAATCATTATTCTTCTGATTACAAGGAACTCTGAGATCAATTAAAAATCTATTTTTATTTTTTTCAGGCTGGAAAGGCTTCAGAAATATGTGGAAATGTTTTGAAGGCATTTTGGAGTTAAACTTGACTTTTAAACAATAAAGGTAATAGGTTTATTGAAGAATCCATTAGACCAGACTTTCACTGTGATAAATTTATAATCTGTCTTTGATTTTTTTTATGTTTATCATTTCAGAAATATGTTTCATAAAGAGAAAAAAGTTCCATTAAACAACATTAGAATTAGCATGGTAAATAGATCCCCTTTTATTTTCTACAGGATGTAGGATTTAGCGGAAGTGTTACAAACTCCTTGTTTGTTACGGCCTTCATAACTGTTGCTGTGCTTCCTTTTAAATTGGACTCATCAGCAGGCACAGGCGTCAAAGCGTCAGGCTTCTGTCTTTCTAGAGACATAAGTGTAAGGGACACTGCTAATGATGGGGACGTGTTCTTTACTACTTTTCCTTTCACCCTCATGCTGAAATTGTAGTATATTTAAAAAAAATGATATAGTAACTTGCCTTTGGAACTTGTAATACTTTCAAAAAAGATAATTTGTTTAAAAAAAACTGTAAGCATGTAATTTTAGCATATGTGAATATAAAGTGAGGCTTTATACCTGTATTGCTGTCAAAATGGAATCAGCATACAAGATCAAGCTCAGTGGTTTACTTTCTTTTCCTATTTAAACTTCTAAACTTTCTTTAAGACACTGAAGACAGTGTTTATGGGGATGGAAATCAGATAAACTTAATTTAAATGACTTCCAGAGCATCTCTCATTCGATTACTGCAGGAAGTGTTTATATAGCTGGTAGGGATTTTAAAACAACATATATTTCAAGTGGAATTACAGTAAAACTAAAAAGACTTCAGAAAAGCTTTCGGTGTATTTTTAGACTTATTTTGGTAGGGTAATGCTTACATAGGGGGGCACAGTGGCTTAGTGGTTAGCACGTTTGCCTCACACCTCCAGGGTTGGGGGTTCGATTCCCACCGCCGCCTTGTGTGTGTGGAGTTTGCATGTTCTCCCCATGCCTCGGGGGTTTCCTCCGGGTACTCCGGTCTCCTCCCCGGTCCAAAGACATGCATGGTAGGTTGATTGGCATCTCTGGAAAAATTGTCCATAGTGTGTGATTGTGTGAGTGAATGAGAGTGTGTGTGTGTGTGTGCCCTGCGATGGGTTGGCACTCCATCCAGGGTGTAACCTGCCTTCATGCCCGATGACGCCTGAGATAGGCACAGGCTCCCCGTGACCCGAGAAGTTTGGATAAGCGGTAGAAAATGAATGAATAAATGAATGAATGAATGAATGAATGAATAATGCTTACATACAAGGCACTGCATGGTCTTGCCCCCCAGTATCTGTCTGCACTTTTAACCTTATACACACCCAAGCATTACTTACGCTCCTCACGAGCAGGACTATTGGTAGTCCCACAGACATGGCTACGTTCTGTAGGGGATAGGGCTTTTTCGTCGTACGCGCCTAGACTTTGGAATGCACTCCCTCCTCACATCAGAGACGCACAGAATTTTAGTACTTTTAAATCTCTTTTAAAAACCCATTTCTTTAGTGTGTGGGTATTTATTTGTATGTATTACTTGTTTTACTTTGTGCATGTTGTATTCTCATTTTCTTTTTATATAAAGCGCCTTGAGAAAGGCACTATATAAAAATAAAGTTATTATTATTATTATTATTATTATTATTATTATTATTATTATTATTATTATTATTTTGTTTGCCATCAATTACAAAAAGTTCTTCTGGCTTCTCATCCTGACCCATTCGTGAGGCTAATCTTATGTTATGTCCTCTGAATTATTAGCTGCTAAGAAAATTAGTCTAAGCCTAAATGAATGTGGGGTGGCTTAGAGGTTTCCACATATGAGGTTGAGGGTTTAATTCCTTCCTCCACCCTGTCTTTGGAGATAACATTTTCTCTCTATGATTCAGGGGTTTTCTGCATGTACTCTGGTTTTCTCTTCTAGTTCAAAGGCACGTGTTAAGAGGCTGATTGGCATCTCTAAATTATCTATAGTGTGGGTGTGTGTCATTGTACTCAGATTTGCTATGGTTGGAAAGCTGTACAGGATACCATGTGACCATGTCTTGGATCACACACATGTACAGGGTGGCTGAAATTAATGATGTAATAGATGTGAAATTATTGTTCTGGACTTTCTTTTGTTCTTACATGAAAGAAGATTTTGGATATTCAGAGTGAAGATGACAGCTACATGTGGTCATTGAGGACAACAACCTCCTAATCAATATACAATTGTCAAATTGTATCTAACTGTAGAAAATGACATAATTTATAATAACACTCTCAGGTGTTTATAATTATTTATAATCACACCTTCCAGTTTCACCCAAATGAGGATGGGTTTGGAGTTTCTCTGAAGGTTTCCTTTCTTATATCTAAGGGAGTTTCCTTGCCACTGCTGCCACATGCTTGCTCATTAGGGATAAATACAAAAACATTTAAATATAAGTCTAATATTAATCTTAAGCTTATGTTTAATATAAATCTTGAATATTTCTTATTATTTTGTAAAGCTGCTTTGAGAAGATGCCCACTGTTGAAAGTTCAATACAAATAAAATATAATTGAATTAAATTGAAAAAGCTAAAATAAATGTGTGTGTGTGTGTGTGTGTGTGTGTGTGTGTGTGTGTGTGTGTGTGTGTGTGTGTGTGTGTGTGTGTGTGTGTGTGTGTGTGTGTGTGTGTGTGTGTGTGTGTGTGTGTGTGTGTGTGTGTGTTGGTGACAGGGTTATATCGATTTTGACAGGAATCATAGATGTGTGTGCTTACCACTTTTAAAATAATCTTTATTTTAAAAATGCAAATAATGCAAACTCAAAAAAAAACATTTTTTTGTTTTTTAAAAAAGTGATTATATTAAAGAGAGTCATTTCAGTTGATATTTGCAGAGGCTAAAATAATCACTTAAGCACCAAAAAGTGCTTAGTTTTAAACTATTCACACTTGAAAATGAACAATTTTACTTGTACTCAGGTATTACTGGCATTAAAAAAAAATCCACCTCACACTTTTCCACTTCACATTTGCATCTATACTTTCCAAATACCAGTTGTAAATAAATCACACACATTGCAACTTTGGATGTTTTTTCCTGTTGACTGCCTGCCAACTCAATCAGCCGTGTTTCTACACATTTTAAATTTCAGTTATTTACTTTATTTAATGAATGTCACAATCCTGCCAGTGCTGCACAATGCTGCCAGACTCTCTCTCTCTCTCTCTCTCACACACACACACACACACACACACACACACACACACAATATACATAGATACTGTTTTGTTTAAATTATTGAATTTCTTTGTCATGTCACACTCCACAGAGGTTGGTCTTTAAGATTCATTAGGTTATTAAGATTTCTTTAGAAAGTATTTCTGTTTTTATCTAGCCTACTATGGCCAATATATCATAGGAAACTTTTAAAAATATACAGTACAGACCAAAAGTTTGGACACACCTTCCAAAAGTTTGGACACACCACCTTTTCAACAGGACAATGACCCCAAACACACCTCCAGGCTGTGTAAGGGCTATTTGACCATGAAGGAGAGTGATGGGGTGCTGCGCCAGATGACCTGGCCTCCACAGTCACTGGACCTGAACCCAATCGAGATGGTTTGGGGTGAGCTGGACCACAGAGTGAAGGCAAAAGGGCCAACAAGTGCTAAGCATCTCTGGGAACTCCTTCAAGACTGTTGGAAGACCATTTCAGGTGACTACCTCTTGAAGCTCATCAAGAGAATGCCAAGAGTGTGCAAAGCAGTAATCAAAGCAAAAGGTGGCTACTTTGAAGAACCTAGAATATGACATATTTTCAGTTGTTTCACATTTTTTGTTATGTACGTATATAATTCCACACGTGTTAATTCATAGTTTTGATGCCTTCAGTTTGAATCTACAATTTTCATAGTCATGAAAATAAAGAAAACTCTTTGAATGAGAAGGTGTGTCCACACTTTTGGTCTTTACTTTATATAACTTTTTGTTTTTCCACCCAGATCTTAATATATTCTAAGTAAATGGTGATATTAAACCCATTTCTGCTCTCTGAGATTTCCCAAGTACTTTCTGTGTAAGGCTATAACAACAGACAGAGGTAAAAACATCAACAGTGTCCTTAGTCATTTTATATCAGTCTTCAGCCAATAAAATACACAGGTACATTTTGAGTCAAATCCCTGTACCTTTGTTGTCTTCATAGCAGTCTGGTGGATAAAATGCCAGGAGCTCACATAATGTATTTGTGTCTTAGTGTCATGACCGAGAGGGGGATCATGGGTAAACAAGGCATGCAGGGATGTATATTTAATCCGTGTACTTTCGTTGTGTTAGCAGCATTATGACAGACAGGCAATGCTAAAAGTTCCATGATGATGCGTTCTGGTAGCCTGCTTTATAATACTCAATTACTACATTGTTGCATGTCCTCCCATGGGAGAGCAAAAGATTAGCATAACTAGAAGATCATAGCAACTTTGCCTGCTAGTTAGCATCGAGTTTGATAACGCACTGCATAACAGTTCATTTAACACCCCTTAAACGTTCAGAAAAAAAACATCATGGTTTAAGTGAAACACTGAACAGAATTAGTCAGTCAACATATTTCTTCCTTGAAGAGTCATGTAGCTCTTGGTAAATGTGTTGGCAATGTGCACTGGTGGATATGTTCACAGATCATTCAAAATGCAAATACTTTGATTCTGCACTTCAGCAAGTGCTTAAAATTTTGTGTCAAATTCCTTGCTTCTTCGTCGTCAGTCACTTAAACTCCCTATGGAATTGTTACACTCTGTGTTTCTCTCTCTCTCTCTCTCTTTCTCTCTCTCTCTCTCTCTCTCTCTCTCTCTATTGAGTTCGATCTCTCCATCTTGTTTGGAAACACACTCCACACCAAGGCTCAGGCTGCCTGAGGCTGAATGAAGAAGACGGGGGAAAAAACAAAGGCCAGACATAAAAAAGAAAGGTTTCACCTGCAGCCTCTTATCTCTCTGTGCTTTTTCATTCATCTTGGGATGAGAAGAGATGGATTTCTTTTTTCCTCTGTGTTGGACGGATAAGCTTGTCTTTCTCTGCTCGTCTATATAAAGTGGTCTGTCTTTTCGTAGTGGCCGCTATGTTATTCTTTTTTTAGATCCTCTCTTCCTTTATTGTTCTCATTCATTTATGCTGTAGTACAGTGTAGCTTTGCTCATGCTCTGTATTCCATTTCCTTTCCTTCTTACACACAGTATGTATGACTAGCAATGGTGGAGTTGCTCAAGTGAAACTTAAACAAGCTTGAGGTGTTTCATAAATGTGATGTTTTCAACAAATCATGGATGTTTCCTTCTGCAATCACCTTTGAAATGAGACCAGGATACGAACAGCAAAACATGATTGATGCCGAAACACAGACGTGAATATTACAATGGTTCCACCAAATGCATCATGCAGGATGAACAGAAGCCAGGAATGTTTCCATTGATTTCTGTGCATAAAAAAATTGTCCGTAACCCAGTGGCTCAGATGTTTCCCTTAATCAGACAGCAGCTAGGGACAATAAACAAATCTATAAAATCTGGCCAAAAGTATGTAGACACCTGACCATCAAACCCACATGTGGTTCTTCCCCAAACAACACATGGAATAAAATAGAAGCCTTTATATGGCATATAGGGATGTGGTTGCTCAGTGGTTAAGGTGTTGGGCTACTGATCGGAAGGTCATGGGTTCGAACCCCAGGTCCACCAAGCTGCCACTGCTGGGCCCCTGAGCAAGGCCCTTAACCCTCAGTTGTAAGTCACTCTGGATAAGGGTGTCTGCTAAATGCTGTAAATGTACATATGCATTACAGCACAGTTAAATTCTTTCTTCACAAATCCCAGCTTTGGAGGTTGGGGTCAGTCTTGATACCCATGGAGCAGAGAGTGTTAAGAGCCTTGCTCAAGGGACCAACAGTAGCAGTTTGGCAATGCTGGGGTTTAAACCCCAATCCTCTGATCAACAACCCAGAGTCTTAACCACTTGAGGAATCACTGCCCCTATGGAGCACACAGTCATTTATGGTATTTGGCAGATACATTTATCCAGAGCAAGTTACATTTTATACAAGTGAGCAATTGATAGTTAAGGGCTTCACTTAGGGGCCCAGCTTGGTGGACTTGGGATTCAAGCTCAGAACCTTTTAATCAGTAGTCCAACACCTTTACCACTAAGCTACCACATCTTTAGCCACTAGGCTGCACACACATACCTGCACACAAAAAGCCATTCACAAACAAATGGACATTTAAGAGATGCCAGTCAGCTTACAACACATGTCTTTGGAATGGAGGAGGTAAGGGAGAATACCCCTGGCACACAAGGCAGAGGTGGGAATCAAAGTCCTAAGGGTCCCAGTGGTGTGAGACAAACATAGTAACCACCAATACCACTAACACATACCCTATGTCAGTCTGATACAATTTGCCTTGATGCCCCGGAGGACACTAATGGTCAGAGGAGATGTGTGTATGTGTATCAGAGGGCAGGAAGACTAATTGCCATGACCACTGGATGCATTATTATCTCTCAACCATGGGGTTGTCCCCTCACGTTATGACTCACTGCTCATATGATCACACACAATTGTTCCAGTTCTTCACCCACCTCAGGCAAGCAAAGATCTACTGTGACCTGCCAGGCCTCAAAGAAGCCGACGTGTCTCTTACACCACAGGAGTGAAAGAAAAATATACTGCTTGACAAAAAGGAGAAAGCAGACTCGTTGTGTGTACTGATATGATGTTAAATTAATACATACACAGGCAGTAGAGGCTGCTTGAGACCAAGATCAGACGTCTACACTATGGGAATAAACAGACACTGTATAAATCAATTTTATACTCTAAAACAACATTTAAAAAACAAACAGACAAGAAAGGCAATCTTTATTTGACAGAAAGAAAAGTTGCTTATAGACGGAAACCCGGTAGAAAATGTAATTCATCTGAAGGTCTCTTTATCATTTAAAAAAAAAATGCACACAATGAGATTTCAAAAGAAAATCAGACATTTCAATGAACGCTTGAATGCTCTATAGAGATAATGTTTTATTTTTGTCAGCACTGGCTGCCAGAATTTCTGTATATTTCAGAGAAGCAAAATAAAATCTCATCCACCAATAATGTACATGATTGACAGCTCATGAATCAACCTGTTAACATGGCAATTTGTGTCTGTGTAAAAAGAACCATCTAATAAACAGCAGCTACAAACACACAACTGCAAATGATTGTGTGTCATCATGTCACTGCTTGAGTGGGAAAAGCCAGTGTAACATTATGAGCTCACATCATTCTAGGATCGTTATTTACCCCTGAAGTTATTCATATTAAAGCACGTCTCCTGCAAGTGATTTAGTAGCTACAGTAAAAACAACAGGAAGGTTTTGTTGAGGGATCTGAACATTTCTTTATTATTTCCCTTTTAATGTTTTGACTCCAGTCAGAAGGGAAACATAGCTGTAAAGAACTTTCAGTCTACTTTATCTGACTAAAAGTTGTAATCAATATCACATCTCATCTAACTAGCTTTCCACAGAAGGTCATCCACAATTGTAATTAGGTACTTTGTGTTTGTATGGCAGTCCATATTGTGCTGGGATTTGTGTTAGCAGCAATGTTTTGGATAATGTTGCTAACACAGCAATGAAGAACCTTTTTTCCATTTAGACTTTTTTACAAATTTTTAGATTGATATGTTTAAATGGTAATTTAGAGACTGTATTTGGTATGCAAATAATAATAAATGAAATATATTTTCATTTTGAAATGAAACTAACTGCTTAAAATCATAGGCAAACATTTGCCAGTTGTGTTATTTTGGTAGAGCTTTGTGAAAGTGAGATATATATATATATTTTCTGTATATTCATGCGCAAAAGTCTTGCTGAGAAATGCTGTAAAGTGGAGTTGCATTGGAAAATGATGAAATGTATAATTTCTACACACATGAATATTATTAAGAGCAAAGTCAGTAATAACCAAAGGAGAATTCTGTTGTAGTAACCACATGAGGAGTTTTTGCAGTGTTAACCCAATAGTTATGACTAAGGAATCTGTTGTGAGGCTTAGCATGGTCATATGATGAGAGCGAATGGAGGAATAGAAGAAGTGCCTGGTTATAAATGAGAAGGCTTCAGAGGAACACATGTAGGTGCTGCTGTATCTGATATTGCTGCCTGCTTGATGGATGGAGCTATCTCTGTGCTAGAGGGTAGGGGAGAGAGGGAGGGATGGATGGGTTAATGAGATTGATCAAACTTCAGAATTTGTCTCAGGAATGAAGCGAAAACGAAAGACTTCTTATTTTCTGTTCTTTTATCTTCATTAAAAACAGTCTAGTTAGCTGCTCTAGGATCATTTGCCTTGCCTTTTCTGTCTCTTTCTTTCTAACTTTTTCTTCACTCTCTTTCTCCTCTGTGACTGTGGGGCTGGTGAGAAGATAGTGACAGGTGGTCTGGCCGTGTGCCTGTGTGTGTCTGTGCATGTGTGTTTAGTGTTGTTTTATTAGTTTCTGCCTTTTTAATGAACACTAAGTGTCACTCTTTGTTTGTCTGAAGCACGGGAGAGAGACAAGAAAAAACACATCTCCCAAAGGTTTCTGAAATATTATTATTTATTTCCTGTTTCCCATGAGTCTGAATGCTGACGTGCAGCTCTCTGTTGACTCACACTGCATTCTGTAGGTCTGTTCATGTGTATGTGTGCATGTGTGTGTTCATTGCTTTGGCATTTGTGTAGGACAGTTTAGCCCCACGGCTACTGTTGGCATCTGGCTCAACATAACTCTCATTGTTTGAGTTCCCTGCTCCACAGAGCTCTCAGTGGCCTTGCTGATAATCTCCAAACTCACAGAGCCAAGCCTTAATTGGGTCCCACTGCGTCTGTGCACTCGCAAACTCTCTGTATGTCAGACACCCAGTTAAATCCTCATCGGGCTGCTGGCATTCTGGCAGCACTCTGCAAATCCACACACACTTCTGTGTGTCAGCCAGGGTTTATTCTGTTGTCACTGCTTCCTTGACAGCGTGTTTAGATCCACACTACAGACGATCCTGTCAGCTTTCTGGTAAAGTGCACCGCATCAAAGCACCTGTACAAATGAGGTTCTATCTAACTGGCTACTGCTAGCTATAAACATTATAAACATGTATAGATGACGTCTGCAAATTCTCCTAGAATTCCTGTCATTTTAGCTCATACCCATCAATAGCACTGAATATCATGAACGTTGGTGAGAATTGTTTATAAATTCCCATGTATCATGTAGGGTTAATTTATTAGCGACAAACTACCATTAGATGTGCTTCATTTTCCTCTTAATCAATGCTCTTTTTTCTCTTGGATTCAACATGCCTTTGGACAGCAATGTAAAACTAGATTTGTAAAGTTCATCGCGACAAAATCTGATGTTGGCTTGTCGGAGCAACTATTCCCAAAGGCCGGTATGCTAGGGTGCAAATACTTTTGGAGGCGAGTGGATATGAGTATGTGACATCACCCGAATACCCATGAAGCAGTTCCCCTCATTGTAGAGTGTTTTGATATGTCACATATCAATGTTGTCTAAAGTTTTTTGATTTAGCATATTTGGGGCGGGGCTGTGGGAAAACCAGAAAAGCCAGTCAGTACACCAATTTAAACCTTTGTCCAGAGAAAAAAAAGCTGGCCGAGTTTGGTGTAGATACTGTAGCAGTATACAGACTTCTTCAATTCTATTGGTCTCATAAAACAAACAAATAACTGCAGAAGACAACAAATAATAATACAACAGACTTCTAAATATAGTCCTACATTTATAAAGAAGTACACTTCCATATTCCCACAGTCATTAAGGTTGTAATTAGCAGCCAGATGTTGCTAAAGAAATGCTCGAGATTAATACAAAGTCTGACTTCCTCTATGAAAGCAGAACTTTTGTCAGTTTGGCGTTTGGAGTGTGTGTCTACATCATACTAAGATGAAAGGACATCAGCCATCATCCACCTCAGAGAAGCAATTGTTCCTGCTCATAAAACTGGGAAGGGTTATAAAGCCATTTCAAAAATAATTTTAAATTCACTATGCTACAGTGAGAGGCATTGTTTACAAAGCCTTTACAGAGCTTTCAATGCAGGAGTGGGCATCTCAACAAATTTAATCCGAGGTCAGACGGTTTAATGTTCAGAGATATAAAGAAAAAACCTAAGAGCTACAACATGTGACCTACTGAAAGACCTCTGTAATGCATTAAATGTTCATGTCCATAAAAGAAAAATCAGAAAGACACAGATCAAGTCTGACTTTCATGGAAGGGTCATTAAGAAAAAGCCCCTATCTGTCTGTCTCACTGTCTGTCTGTCTATATAGATAGATAGATAGATAGATAGATAGATAGATAGATAGATAGATAGATAGATAGATAGATAGATAGATAGATAGATAGATAGATAGATAGATAGAAACTCTGTCAGGTTAGCTGATATTTCACAATCCTTCAGAAATGTGCAGAAGTTAGCTTCTATTAACTACATAATCGTTGTTTTCTGGTTAGCCGTTCAAATATTTATGAGTAAAATCTGCTTATACCCCTAGTTAGGTCATCCTAGTTAAGAATTCTGAAGAGATTTTTAGCAGAATTCTGTTTAGCAGAATGTTAATTGAATTTTACCGCTTTACTGATTATAATAATGTTTCTGTGTAATACTTCAAAAAAATGTTGCTACAATTTTAAAGTTGTTAGTATAAACTTGATAATAATGTTTTGGCTAAATTTTGTGAATTTACATTTCTTCATCGATCACAAGCACCAACTGGATTTTCCAATAAGTTCAGGTGTGAACTTCGTTTGAACTTAGTGGTGGCATCTAAATGCGTGAAGCTATGTAGGACTTTTATTCACTCAGTGAAACTTTTCTAGTCAATAAATCTGTCAATCTAATACAAATCAGAAATGTCAACTCAGACACATCAAAATAGAAAAGGTTGCTTCATGTCATGTGACCCATACAAAACAAACCTCAGTGAAACTTTCTCTCTATACTTCTGTTACTTCCACACAAACACAGATTGCATTGCATAGCTGTGGAAAAACCAATTGGAGACCATGGAAATAGCTTGGAACTGCTGGCTTGTGCTCCATCAGTTCATTGAACATTTGCTGTATTTAGAAGAAAGGAATTGGTGTGAATTTAGAAATTAAGCTGTTTTATAAGCTGCTCAAAAGTTCCTAGTTACACACTTGCATTTGACTATATACAGTTATAGTATAGTCTGTACAGTAAGTCTGGTTTTTGTCAAGGTTTCTTCATATCATCTCATGGAGTTTTTCCTTGCCAGGTGTTTTTCCTGGCTCACTCATTAGGGATAAATATACTGACCTTTAGACATTTTTATGCTGAATTTCTCTGAATATTTCTGTACAGCTGCTTTGAGACAATGTCCATTGTTAAAAACACTAAACAAATCAAACTTAACTGAAAAAACTACATGAAAAAAAAATCTAATAACTCTAAAGTCCTACATTCAATACTAATATTTGTACTTCAAAGCTCTTTACAATGTGTTTCAACTGACTTTGATGGCTACAGAACAAAGAAGTAGCCTTTTATGCCATTTGTGTCCTATTTCAGTTGCATTTGACTCAAAGTTTTTCATTTTAACTATGAACATGGTGTAAAAATTCATGGTCATACATAGGTGGTTTTTACTAACAGATGATATAATTAAAAAAAGAAAAACTGAAATACGATAAGAAACAAATATGAATTCTGTATACTTCTCATGTAGTAAACATGTAGCATACAAATTATATTTGTACACAGCTCAGGTTGTATATCAATAGCTAGCTTCCAGGCTTTGTGTGTGTGTGTGTGTGTGTGTGTGTGTGTGTGTGTGTGTGTGTGTGTGTGTGTGTGTGTGTGTGTGTGTGTGTGTGTGTGTGTGTGTGTGTGTGTGTGTGCGTGTTAGCTACTGATTTGGATTGTTGTGATTTTTTGTTGCAGTTTGCTCATAGGCTTTCTAGAAATGTATATATCATAAATGATGCAGGTGCTTTTGTCTAGGCACTGCAGGCATTCCGGTTTTTTCCCCAGAATGATTTTCTCTTGCTTGGAGGCAGAACAAGCTTCTTCTGCCTCTCTTGTGATTTGGAAGGAAAATCAGCAGTAATGTTGTAACCTGGGGCTGGATTAGATTGTTGCGCCCACTGGCAGGATGTCTAGTTTCGGCTGGAGAGAATGGAGAGCCCAGCACTTTGTCACTCTTCTCTTTTTTCTCCAGCTGTGTATCCCTGGAGGATCAATCTGTCTGCTTTAATTGCCACCAAGAATCTATTACTGATGTCCCATGTTTAGCTTAGAGACTTGAGTGTGTAAGTGTATTGTTTTGTGTGTGTTTGTGCGTTTTGCTATATGTGTGTGTATGTGCATGTGTTGGTTGTATGTTGCAGTATGTGTGTATGAGCATGTGTACATGTGTGTGTACATGTGTGTGTGTGTGTGTGTGTGTGTGTGTGTGTGTGTGTGTGTGTGTGTGTGTGTGTGTGTGTGTGTGTGTGTGTGTGTGTGTGTGAGAGAGAGAGAGAGAGAGAGAGAGAGACAGCATTATATGTCAAAACACTAGGGTGATTCTGGTCATGTGCTAGTGTGTAGATACGTGTCTGGTGTCACTTGCAGTTGTGATAAATAGATGCCATACAACAAAGAAAAAGATAAGCACTGCATGATACACTTAAAGAGATAGACAGGTCAGGGGATACACACTGAAGAGTGAGACAGAGCGTGAGTATACAGCATGGGCCTGATATAGCTGGCCTATTCCTCACACTGTCATCATAACAAACGCCTCTGTTCTGATATAAGAAATAAAAGTGTTCACTCAGCCACACAAGCAATGTCTTCCTGCATCTCCCTCTCACACAGTTTTTTATATTTCAAATGACAAATGCTACACATTGCATTGCGCCCTGCAGTGGACTGGCATCCAGGGTGTATTCCTGCATGTTTTCCCTCAATACACTCTGATCCACAGATGAAGTGGTTACCAAAGGCTACCAATGGATGAGTGGAAGGAAATCCAATTTGAAGCTTGGCAATTTTAAAGTGAAATAAATAACTATGTAGGATAATACATTAAACCATTCAAAAAAGCTTTCAAATACAATTATAGAATTCCACCATGTCAAGATCCAGCATTCTCATTAGTCACTAATTATATATATAAATGTTGCAAAAGCCAGGTGATAATTGCATTTTATTTTTTATATAGATAGTTTTATATTTGATACCTACAAGTATGTTTACCAGGTATTTTGTGGGAGTTCTCTTATCTTATTCTTCTTTATATTTTTTTAATCAGCCCCTGTACATTTCTACAGAGTCCTCTCACCCACTGACTGACAGACTGATGGATTCCCATTGTTGAAATGTCACTTTGGGTGTCAAGATAGTAGAAAAACAAATAATATAAAAGCAAAGTCCTCAATCATTTTCTCATCCACATATTCTGACCATTATTGATAGCTTTTGCAATACGATCATTGTTATTACTGAAAATTCAAGTAGATTGCAGGTCACAGAAACTAGAGATATGCAGTCAGGTCCATTAATATTTGGAAATTGGCAAAATGATTGCTATTCTAGCTTTCTGCCACAGTACAGTGGAGCTGAAATTACTAGGAGTTCAAAATCCAGTCTTTTCAGTCTTTAATATATCATTTACTGTTATTACTAAAGATAGAGAACTTAAAGCACACTGAAAATTGAGTTGGTTACACCTTCAATATATACTATTATATTATGTCCTGTCCACAATTCACACCTAAAGGGAGACTGAAACTATTCATTAATCATCTGATGAAACTACTTGGCATAAAACAACAGTCGCTTCCACACAACACTTCAGAATCTAGACATACAACACAGCAATTCAGATAATGTAATGCTACATCTAACTGAGTGAAGCAGGCAGCACACAAAAGTCACAGCTAAAACATTGTATTTTTGATCCCAAAAAATAGGGGAACTGTGAATAAAAATGCTTGTAATTCCTACAATATTTTCACAAATTGGATCGAAATATCTTCGAAATAAAAAGCTGAAAGTCTGCACTTTGGGTTCATATTCTTATTCCACATTTGGTAAACAGCAAAAATACCAATAATTTTGTTTAAATATACAGTATATGGATCTGACTTCTATTTAGTAAAAGAATGAGATACTGATGTTAATGATTAGATTTAGGAATCAGAAATTGCTTCCTGGTCTGAAGTCTAAATTAGTTTGTAACATGTCAAGTTGAGATCTATTGAAATTAGCCTTATTAAATATCCTGTTTAGGTTTCTTCACACCAGAAATCTGAAAATTACCTGACCTTGTAAATGTTGGCCTGCACACTGCTTCACCACTTGCAGATACTCTTGAAACGAGCACTCAGACTAATACTCACACATCTATGACTCACTTCACTTGTGTACACGCATCACGTATTACTTTTCCAGCACGATTCCATGATTTAGGTCCCATTTGTGTCCAAATGATTTTACATGTATGGTAGAGGTATAAGGGTAGAGCAAGAAACTAGATACAGTACAGAGAGTTCAATTAAAAACATGAATTAAATGGCTCAGTCCTATATAACTGAATTATGTTATGACTCAAATGTTATGACTCAAATATCACGCATGAAACATCATTTCGGATGTGCCTTCCATCATACAGTACATCACAGGAAAACGAATTTTCACTTTGCATTCACCTGATACTTGAAATCATTCAACCCTTTATTTATCTGATATAAGCCACAAATCACATGTCCAGCAGGAACTTCCTGCAGAACATGAGCAGAATAAACGTAGAATTTGCTTTATTTAATTTCAGTGGTATTATGATATGGAGTAATTAGGACACTTTGAAAGTACAAATGTGTTACAGTACCAAATGTATAGATTGAAAGCTATTTACAGATGTTAGATAGATATTTTTATAGATTCAGTGTTTTTTTTTAAGAAATTTGCCAGGATTAAATAATATGATACTCAGACACTGGTTTACGAAAAAGTTTAATTTAATCTTGTGATATTTTTTCTGAGGTTTGTAGTAGATCGCTGTGAGAATCAACTGGTCCTGGGTGCTTATTTATTTATCTATCTATCTATCTATCTATCTATCTATCTATCTATCTATCTATCTATCTATCTATCTATCTATCTATCTATCTATCTATCTACTCATTTAGTTAGTTAGTTAGTTAGTTAGTTAGTTAGTTAGTTAGTTAGTTAGTTAGTTAGTTAGTTAGTTAGTTAGTTAGTTAGTTAGTTTTTGTGTTGTAAACTTTGGTAAGATGTGTTTACACAACTCATTTGCACAAAGTCAGAGGGGTTTTGTCCCATTTGCAAGCAGACCGCACACTTCAGTGCTATAAAGGGCATTGTTTCAATCACTGGCTTAAATTCTAATTGTACCCTCTATAAACATTTCTCAGTTTATGGAGCAGAAAGCCTAGTGATTTTATTTTTTCCTCATTTACTGCTTGATGAACATTTCCTGAAGAAATTATTTTGATGCATAAATGACTATAGTCTGTATTTAACATAGATGTTCAAGGTTTTTCATGGATCCTTCTAGAAATATCCTAACTATTGTTTCGTCCAGGTTTAAAGCCAGAACTGAGGCCTGTCATGTCACATTTGTTCTAGCACATGCAGAGAAGTCTTCCAGAAAGAAGCATCTTATACTTTTCTGTTATTACTATGATAATAATAATAATAATAATAATAATAATAATAATAATAATAATAATAATAATAATAATAATAATAATAATAATAATAATAATGTCCATTTTTTCTGACAGTCAGTGCATAATAATAATAATCATAACAATAATAATAATAAGGCATTTAACAATGAAAATGTATAAAGTTTTCTCAGTTCATATACTGACCTTAATTTAATATTCAGTGATTTAATGAGTTTTTATGTTTTAATAGTCAAATAATCCAAAATTCTTGGAGCCCAATAAAATTCAAAGATTTTTGGAATCAGTATAAGATGAATATTTTGTGAATTTGATCAGCACTGTGTTTATTTATTAAAGATCCAGATTCTAGTCACGATACTGTGCAGAGCATAAGGAAAAGCACTGAATACTGTTCATTGAGAGATCACAGAGAGATTGGGAGTCAACATCAAGCGAGTGTAAATGACTGTTGTGGAGGTGAAAGAGATGGCGTTATTCTCTCTGCTGTCAATCAGAGTGACAGTAGCCAATCACCAGCATCTGTGGGCTTATGAAGAGGGCAGATAGCGACAAGCGTGTTCAACTGCCCTGTGATTTAGTATGAGCAGTTAAATGTTTCACATGCAATCCTTCACCCTCCCTGGTTGGTAGCTTTTGTGTGATAAGGTAGATCTAGCTAGTGGGTGTGAACTGGCAAAGTGACCAAAGTGAGAAGAAAATAACATCCAGACATTAACTAGTCCACAGATTTTATTTTATTTATTTTATTTTATTTTATTTTATTTCTTTATTTGTTTGTTTGTTTGTTTGTTTGTTTATCTATTTATTTTAGTTCAGTTGTCTATCTCTTATATGTTTTAATATTATCTTTAAGCTCCAGATCATTGTTTGATGAGTTTGAAGGTTGACCATCACACCATTGCCACAAAGCTGGAAGCATAGAGGGTTGTGTCTTTTATGCTGTAACATTAAAATTTCCCTTCACCTTAACTAAAGGAAGACGTCTTGGTTAATGAAAACCTTTGGGATAAACTGGAGTGCTGGCTACAACGTTCCAGACCTCCTCAACCTACATCAGTGTCTGACCTCACTATAGCGTTTATGTCTGAATGAACACAAATCCCCACCTCCATACTCCAAAATGTAGGGGAAAACCTTCTCAGAAGAGTGGAGGATATTATAACAGCACATGGAGACTAAATCTGGAATAGGATGTTCAACAAGCACTTATGGGAATGATTATTTCGATTCAGTTCAATTCATTTTAATTTGTATAGTGTTTTTAACAATGGATATTGTCTCAAAGCAGCTTTACAGAACCTAAGAAACATAATACAGAAAGTTCAAGATTAATATTAGACATATTTAAATAGGGTTTTTTTATATTTATTCATAATGAGCAAGCTACAGGACCTGATTAGTCAGGTGTCTAGAAATGTTTGGTCATCTAATCAACCTATTATTGTCTTTTTTTTTTAGTTTTTTGCTTTTTCTGCTTCTGCCTTCCTACAGAAAAGGTGAGTTCTGAGCCCCCAATCAAGATACCACAATCAGTGAACATCTAAAACGTCTCATAGACCGTGATATCAGGTCTAAACTATATTTCTCATAGCCTATAAAATAAAATATTTAATAATTAGTATTTCTAATATAATGCTAATAAAAGGTACTAATAGTTTAATCTAATTCACTATGCCAAGGACCACCCTGTGTGTGTGTGTGTGTGTGTGTGTGTGTGTGTGTGTGTGTGTGTGTGTGTGTGTGTGTGTGTGTGTGTGTGTGTGTGTGTGTGTGTGTGTGTGTGTGTGTGTGTGTGTGTGTGTGTGTGTGTGTGTGTGTGTGTGTGTGTGTGTGTGTGTGTGTGTGTGTGTGTGTGTGTGTGTGTGTGTGTGACTTTATTAGTGCCTGCCCTTCTAATGATCATGGTAATTTGTCAGTAATCGGATTGAGGGTTTTGTGGTTTAATAGCGACTGCACTGAGGGCAAAATAGTCTAAATTTGTTATCACATAATCTACACTAATATTCCTCAGAGATGGCCAGTAATCTCCTAATGAATGAGTGTCATTAATGAGTCCCTCTGTAAACCACAATGCACACTGAACAGAGGGGGCTGTAAGAGGCCTTGGGCAATTTTGCTGAACTATCCCTGACTTCTACAATATATATATAGTTATATATATATAGTTATATTAATAGTTAAGCATATTTTCTGTTTCAAATAGCAAATAAAACAAATCATATATAATTTCTTTCTTTCACTCTTTTAAATGCACTTCTTATACAGTAGCTACATTTATAACATGCCGGAAAAGGAGTTTTTTCTGTTTTCTTATATTAAATCTTACATTGTTATTATTTATTTCTCTCCCTTGCTCCTTTTCTTCCTTTCTTTTTTACCTTTTTTCCTTCATGTGTGAACCCACTCAATTACAGCTGTGAAAATCTGCTGTATTCAAAAGTGACTGCAGAATTGATTACTTAGTTCTCAGAGAAACACACACTCACTCACTCACTCACTCTCTCTCTCTCTCTCTCTCTCTCTCTCTCTCTCTCTCTCTCTCACTCTCACACACACAAACACACACACACACACACACACACACACACACACACACACACACACACACACACACACACACACACACACACACACACACACACACACACACACACACACAGATAGAGACTGTTTTAAAACATCTGTTTTATTTGATTTGAAATCTACTGCATCTAAATTCTAAGAATATTATCACTCTGACAAAGATGAATGATGAGTGCTTGTGCACAATCATTTTCTCACTTAATGGCTTGTTCATTTAGAAAATCAGTGCATAAACACTGCCTTATATGAACCTCTTTCTTTGAGCTCATTTCTATTCAAATTGAAAAACTCTTCCATATTGTATTTACATACAAGCAGAAAATCGCTTTTGCCATTTACCATGTGCTGTGTCTAAGGCATTTGTCTCAGTACATTTGGTTTTGTTCATTGTAGTGCACAGTTAAGGCTCATAAAGCATGCAGTGACAAATAAGTAATATAATCTCGAATAGACATAAACATTATGTGTGTGTGTGTGTGTGTGTGTGTGTGTGTGTGTGTGTGTGTGTGTGTGTGTGTGTGTGTGTGTGTGCGTGCGTGCGTGCGTGCGTGTGTGTGCATGTGCGCGCTTAGCATAATGAAGTTATGTGCTCTGTAGTGCTAGGGAATTAACATAATATAGATTTTATATCCAGATATCTGATGGTTGGTTGAAGGATCCTGATGGGTTCCTGCTAGTTTTGATAAACACAGCCCTCATGAGACATGCACTGATATCTGGATTTGTTGTGGAATTGAGTAGTGCAGATCCCTATGCAGCAAACTGATGTAAGACCCATGTCAGATGTTCCACTGGGCCAACATTGGTTGGCAACATAAAACCACCATAATTTTGTCTGTTGGAGAATCAGAACATCACATTCATAGGCATTCAGCATTGTTAGAAGGGGTGAGGGTGGGGATGAAGGTCACAGTCAAAATTTCTACACTGGAAAAAGTAAAAACTATGCACTTACACCATGCACTATGTACTCTACCGTCTAGTGTATAAAGGTCAGAATGGAAGTATTGTCTGAATTGGAAGTATGAGTTGGTTCCCTGTTAATGACAAATGATGATAGACACGCAATAAGTGACAAAAAAGTGTTTAGCTTCATAAAATGTTGACAATTGAATGACACAACGTGGACTAATTTAGAAGACATAGGCCATCTTGGATATAGATATAGATATACTTCTCTCACTCAATTGCTATATTTCTCAATGCCTCCAGTTGCTCATGTACAGGCTTGATCTTGAATCTCCTGTAGACCGCAAGGAGAGGAAGAAGGATGATGTGGAGATATTGTCCACTGTTATCCAGTCTAATGGCTGGTGTCTGGATGATGGCAGGTGATCCAGCTAAGGATATAGATGATGGATGTCATAGTCAATTGTAGGTCTCAACCACAAAGACCACTGCCATTCATTTTGGGTAGAATGATGCGGAAGGAAGTATGAGTAAACTGATGAAGGAAGGATTACTCCTGGGCTTAAATTCCAGTACTATTAATAAGCTTAGATGATCATATCTTATAGGTCAAATAGTATAGTGAGATCTGGTAAATTTTACAACAAAACTTAACAAGAGAACCAGCATATTAACTAGCCAGTCTTCAATCATTGATACAGAATACAGAATAGTTTTTATAATCAAATGAATAAAACCAATGAAACCATTAAAAATTAACTGACTAACTAAATAAGTTAGCTATTGTTACTGATGAACACATTGTGTCTGTCGAAAAGCGTTTATTAATAGTTAACTAAATGGGTAGTAGCTATGTGCTAATATAATTTAATACCATTTTAATTAACGATTTATTTGCCATCTCTAAATTGTCCAAAGTGTCTGAGTCTGTCAGTGACTGAGCCCAGGTTCCTTCTGACTCAGAAGTCCTTGTCACGCATATATCACAATATCAAGTAAAAAACAAAGAAATTTAATACTTACTCTTCTTGTTTTGTACATCAGGAAATTCAGACATGCAGACTTGTGGAATAATCCAGATATTATCACTGAGTTAAATATGACTACGTAACATAATTAACATCCTATGATGGACAACTCGTGATATTTTGAGTATAATGTTAATTAGATTCCCATATTAATGCTAAAAAAAAAACAAAAAAAAAAGATTTTGGAACGCTTTATTTATTATATTTGAAGCTAAAGTGGAATTAGTTTAATAAAGTGTAGAGGACAAAGTGGTGCCTTGTAGCTGCTGTAGATGAATTTATTTGTCTGAAACATTCACAAAGTTCACATGATGTTGTAAAGGATCTATGTATAAAATTACTTAAAGCTTCATTTTACATACTTCGGTGGAATATCAGTGGAATACTAATCACCCAAAAAGAGGTGGAGCAGGATGTAGATCAGTTAATTAACTGTCATTAACTGTTACATGAACAATTCAGATTTCTGGACAGTCTTCCAGAGGTTCATCTTCATCATTTTACCTCTTTAGTAACGGGTGAGTGAAAAGGGTGGGTTGATATTTGTAATAAACTATTTCTTATATTCCCTTTATGAGGCTATAGACATGTTCCAAGTACATTATTGTTAGCTTCTTGTGCTTCTTGTAAAACCAATAAACAAGATATTAAAGAACATAGATTACTTTAATGGGTAAAAATGAGACATTTAGGAGTACTTTAAGGGAGATGTTTTGTCATTTCAGAGCCTAAAGTTTTCCTGAATTGTCTGACTCACCAATGCAGCCTTGACACATCCACTTTCTTTAGCTCTTCCTCTAACACTTGCCTGATGTACTTATCCTCTCATTTTCTCTTTCTGCCTCCATCTCATCAGACTCCGCTTACATTAGAATGTTTTCTCTCTTGCTTCTTCCGCCTGTCTCACACACTTTTCATCTTACTGCATACAGTAATGTTCTTCTCCATTCTATTTTTCTTTCTCTCACTTCCTCTTTAGGAGAAGCATTTATCGGAGGTCCGCACGTTTAATGAAATAAAATGTGTCTGCACATGCACAATCTGCTTCACCAGCACGCAGACACTGTCCAAATTCACACATAGCAGGGTGGATAATAGCAGCCCGTTTGAAACTGGGCTGAATGAAGAAGGAGCAAAGAGAGAGAGAGAGAGATCTTGTGATATTGAGCCATGCTGGGATTGATGAAGGAAAAAAGAAGAGGTCACAGAGTTCCATCAAGAGAAAGCAGAAGAAAAGCGTTTCAAACGAGGAAAAGATAAAGACAGGTTGATACAAGGAATGTGCCTGTAGTCTTACATACAATAAAAAAAAAATGAAAGTAGAATAGAAAGATCAAGGCTGTGATGAAGAGATAGCCATGTATGAATAGAGAGGAGAGAGTTGGCTTTGAAGTAATGCTGTGAGCATCCACCCTCATGAATCATGATCAGCTTATACTATTATGACCATTTCTCTTTTCTTGTTCACACAGTGTGATCCCTTGCTCCCAACGAGTGAGTAGAAATGAGTAAAGTAGGCCACAGGAGCAGAAAGAGTGGGTAGAAGGCTTGAGACTGCGGGTGCATCCATCCATCTTGCACTTTTCTATAGTGTTCTGGGAGAGCAGGGTCTCAGGAGGAAGAGCAGCATGGGAACTGGGGATGGGGGTGTTAGTCAGAGATGAAGAATAAGGGACCAAGTGAGGTGTTAAGGAGGAGAGAAGGGCCTCAGCATGGGAACACAAAGAGTGTGTACAGTCTTAATTAAGGGTGTGTGTGTGTGTGTGTGTGTGTGTGTGTGTGTGTGTGTGTGTGTGTGTGTGTGTGTGTGTGTGTGTGTGTGTGTGTGTGTGTGTGTGTGTGTGTGTGCATGTGCACTTGATTGACAGACGGTCACATGAGACTTTTTAGTCCAAACCAGTCATGTGTTTGTAGACTGAGTGAGGCAACAATTAACCACCCACACAGCCACCCAGACACACACACACACACACACACACACACACACACACACACACACACACACACACACACACACATTCACCCCAAATGCCTGTCATATTCATGTGAAGCAAACCTTCCCAAGGGACAGATGCCTCATAGTGCAATCTGTAAGATAAAACGAATCCAGATCAAACTAATCAAGAATTTCACACATGCACACACCCACTGTAATCATTAGATTCATTAAACCCCGTCGGCCCAGTAAATGAAACCTGCTGAGAGGCTCCTGGATACATGCCAAGACTGGAGCACTCATTTACACATTTGTAAACTAATATTGGGGGGAAAGCAGCAAAGATCCTTTCTGTGTATTAGCAGAATCAGTGTGACACAAGGAAATGAAGAGAAAAGATCTTCTCTATTCTGCTGTATCAGGCTACAGCTCACAATCTAGTTATAATCACAGTGCCATCTATTGGCTAAAAAAAGATATGCAGGAATAATATAAAAACACATTACACAGAGATATGAGAAGGTGGAAAAAGACATCTTTCCAGGTTTGGCAGGTTTTCACATTTATAACTGATTGTAAATCATTTCCTCTAAAAATGCCAATACTGTGCAGCATCTGGATAGAATCAGTCAAAAAAAGAAGCATTTTTCCAATGTGAAAGTTCTGCCAATGTGTTTGTTTTTATTTTATTTTGTGTGTTCAGCAAGGGTGAGAGTTGCTTTATAGAGAGGTTATATAGATTTCCATTTATTTCTGTTTTATCTTAACAGTCCCTAGTTAAAGGAACAGTCCATGCTGAAACACATTCAATATGCCTTCATTGAAATATTTATGAACTGCCTGTCAATTTCCGAGGTACCAACATCTACGGCTCTGCAGCAGAATTTACGATTCTTGGAAACTTCCAACAGGATTACAGCAAACACCTGAAAACACTGCTTTTCTGCTTTAGCAGTAGTGCGGGCGAATGTGAATAGAAAGTCCAGTTGGTGGAAAAAATCTAGTCTAGATTCATTTTATTTATATTCACCTATGAATTCATAAGTCTCAGATAAACCTAAAGTCGCATGCACTCAGGATCGTCTGTGATTTGAGAGTTGACTTGAGAATATCATGTGAACAAGTGATGAATCTTTAAGCAACGTGTGTGAGCAGAGGAAATTTGCATCAGCTATGCAAAAAGATGGAATAACTGAAGATAAAGACGTTCTAATTTCTAATAGCAAAAAGGGTCAGAGATGTGAGGTCACATTAATCCTGTCTCACAGTGCCAGGTCAGCCCTTACCCCAGACCACTTACTTTATCTTCCATCTTAATCACTTACACACAAAGGTGTATTCTTAGAAAGAGAAAGCTTGACTTTTAGATGTTGAAGGTCCAGACTGGAAATGTGATTGTCACACTGAGGGGCTCACTGAGCCACCGGTGTAGACAGAGAGCAGGTGGTATGAGTCATGCCTGGGGTCAGATCCTCAACAAAAAAAGGACAAAAGGAGATTGTACGAAGTCGGGTTTGGTCTGTCGCTATTCAAGATAAACTCAGCCTGGCCTCTGTGAGGCTTTGTGGGAAAGGACTTGCCTCCTGTCGCTGAGGTTGCCGGTTCAAATCTGGCCTCGTTTCTTTTCTTGGGTGACTTTTTATCAGACATCATGCCTGCTTTTGAATGTTTCAGTATGTTTAACAAAAGATTCAGCAGGTAAATGTGTGTGTTTATGTTGCTGAAACTCAGGGTTTGATGCCCAACTGAAATCCCGCATGAATAAAGTATACACCAAGTATTTACTGTAGGTGTATAACACAATACAAACAGAACTAGAAAAAAAAAGTTTTTTTTTTCTCTGGTGATGCCTTGCCAGGATTTCACTGCAACCGTTTTCAGTTCTTGTTTGTTCTTGGGCTGTTTTTACTTCAGATTTGCCTTCAGCAAATAAAATGCATGCTCAATTGGATTAAGGTCAGATTACCAATTGTGGCCCTGACAGAACATTCCATCTTTGCATGCTTCAGGTCAATGTCCATCTGCTCTGTGAAATGTCCAAAGCTTTTGGTTAGATATGAGCAGATAATAAAGCCCTAAACACTTCAGAGTTCATCCTGCTGCTTTTGTCAGCAGTCAATAAATACAAAGGAACCAGACCACATGACCACAGTGTAAGATGAGGTTGCATTTTTAGGGTTTTTTCTATCCTCCACTACAGTTATTGTCCATCATTACTCATCAAACTTTGTTTTTTTTTAATGTATACAGTAAATAGTTGATTTTGGAACATCTAATGTTTTTGGAATCTTTCTGATGCATCTGCTCTGATATTTCAGCCTAACGCTGTGGCTTGCTTCACTGGCAAGGACGACACTTTGGACTTTATACTGAGAGTAAACAGCAACAGATTAAAACACACACACACACACACACACACACACACACACACACACACACACACACACACACACACACAGGAAATTAACTCTATACCCTGTATGTTCTTTATTGTAAAATAAGTGAAATAATAAGGACATTAAAACAAGCTTACCATGGCTGAGAAGCCAATTGTCTGGTTTTACTTTTGGTCGATTTAAAAGAGGGGAACACGACAAAAGGGTTAATAATTCCTAGTGTTCATATGATTTGGATGTAAATACCCCTAGATTGAAGCTGGGGGTCTAGATTTTCAGCTCGTATTAATTATTTAACTCCAATTTCAACTTCTTTATAATAAGCTAGATAGCTTTAAAATTACAATAGATTTCTCATTTAAATATTTAAGACCCTGAGTTGACATGTAATAAAGTAGCATAAATAATGATTAACATGTGTAATCATGTGAAATAGTATAGCAAGTAAACAGTTACTAAGAGGACCAAAAAGATAGTTAATTGTCTATTGTAGAGTGCAGCATATCCCTTGTTTTTTTGTCTCTTATATCCCCAGGTGGGAGAGACTGTTCTCTTTCTATCTCACTGCTGGGTTTATTGCTCCACCCGAGTCTAACACTGCAGCCCTTTGTGCCTCACAGTGACACATCAGACCTCACCCCCGCCAACTAAGCCACCAGTGCTTACAAAGGAATGAGCTTATTTAAGGCTGTTTTATCTTCACTTTGTATCACATACACACAATGGTGTGTACTTACAAACACAAATCCTGACTTGGTCCACACTGAGACTCACGCTTACCTGGCGGCAGAGTCTCAAGGTCAGACAACATGCAGGGCTCAATATAGTTTACATGGTCGTTGCAGAATCTGTCAAAGTTTAATAATTATAAAGACTTTTTTTTATTATTATTATTTTGTGTTTTGGGAAACATCTAATTATCTTAGTCACCCAAATGAGGATGAGGTTCTCTTTTGTGTCCGTTTCCTCATAAGGTTTCATCCTCTTCCATCTAAGGGAGGTTTTTCCTCGTCACAGTCGCCTCAGTCACCTCAGGCTTGTTCATTAGGGATAAATACAAACACATTTAAATATAAGTCTAATATCTTGAACTTTTGTATTATATTAATCTTTATATAATTAACTTTGTGTTTTATTTCATATGTTCTGTAAAGCTGCTTATTATCCATTGTTAAAAGTGCTATACAAATAAAATAGAAAGGAACCGAATTATGTAGTTTCTGAAGCGCAGAACTAAATGAAAAATATCTTAAAAAAAAGGAACATTCACACTGATCATCCTGTGCAAAATTATACACACAAATACACACTCGTGTTGTTTATGGGCCTTCTTGTTGTCATAAGTTTTATGATGAGCTTAAAATCAATGCTGTTGAAAAGGGATCAAATGTGCAGAAAACGCCGGAATAGCAAAGATTTTTCTGAAGTACTGAGAGCACATTAACTGCTCAGGACAAACTATCCTAAAACATAAAAAACAGTCATTGATCATCCAAGAGTCCGGTTCATTTGTATAAATTCAGTTATTATTGTGTCTTGTGGACTACATATATTCATCAGTTATAAGAAATCAGCATTCAGTGTTGGGCAAAAAAAAAAAAACAACAACAACAACAGAGTGCTTAATAAAAGACCAGATTTTATTAAACTTATTTTGTTATAAATACATGATTATATTAAACACTTTTAAATAAGTTTTATAAGCACCTTTAGTTTCCAAATCAGCTTACAAACATATAAATACTCTGCACATAAGGCTTATCAAAATGAGCTCAAAAATCTCTACCACCACAAATCTACTCCTCCTTCTGAAGTGTAACTGTAATTAAAGGGGCATTTTGAACCCTGCCTTATTGTTCTGCAAACCCGGGGTCGTTATAGGAACAGGGGAACAGCGCCATGGTGTGCAATAAGACCTGTCACAGTGAATTACATGAACACCCATCGAATTACATTCATTTCAATTCAGTGGAATTTGTTGAGGTCAACACTTTCTAAAGTGAATAAAATTTAGTTGCTTACACTTTGTGTCAAATTCAACTTTTGTGAACTGTTAAATAAAGTGAAATCAAATTAGAGGCAGAAGAACATTGCATAGCACTGCAGAAGGACTCATTTTTTTTAAAATAATAAATAAATAAAAATGAAAACGAGAGCTCATTTTAACAGTGGGAAGGCATGAGATTGGGCTTCTAGACCTGACTATAAAGTATGCATAGTACACATGATGTCTGGAGGCTGGAACTGATGATATAAGGATTTTCTGTTTGTGTTCTGATCGATGATTGGCTAGTTAGCCAGCTTGCTAGCAACTAACTTATGCAAGCACAAAGATTTGTGTATATGTAGGACTTTATTTCTTCATTTATGCCATTTTCATCCAATGGTTTATCCTGGTTAGGCTTATTATATTCAGGGCCTATAACAGCAAAATGAGGTGGGAATAACCCTGGATGGTAAAGGACTTGTTTTATTACCCTGTAGAAAGGTGGAGACACATTCTTCAAAGTTGCACTATGCGTAACGTTACTATTCTTCCAAGCCTACCTCAGTCACACCAATTTCACAAGTTCAAGTGTCCAGTGTGACTGCGGATTTACTTGTGTAGATGATAATGTGGGAATGCAGTCATTGAGGATTTTGCAAAATCTTTAGTGTACCTCTTTATAGGAGCATTGAGTTAACCACCTTACGTGCATGGTGTGGGAACTGTTCTGCTTTTGGCTTTAGCTAATCCAGTTTGTTGGACTGGGATATGGTAAGGGCATAGATACATATATTGGGCTATAAGCATCAATATAATCCCTATTTGGTCTACAGTCTTGGTGTGTAGCTGTGTGTAGTGGTATAGAGTTGTGTGTGTGTGTGTGTGTGTGTGTGTAGTTGGGGAACAGTGATTCAGCAGTTTCCGTTGCTGGGCCATACGCTCTGTGTGTGCTTGTGAACAGAAGCTGCCGTTATGCTGTCTGCTCAGTGGAAAGGCTGTGTGTTAGAGAAGCACTCCTTCCAGTGCCATATTGTGTTTATTGATGAAGCTCTGATGACTAGCTGTCTGTCTATGTCTGGAATTACCAAGCACTATATTGCTGCAGAAGCACTCAGCAGGTTGTACAGATGTTACAATAGTGTTAACATACTGTACATGGGTCAAAGCCCAAAAGGTAAATCATCAGGAGTTATAATAGACTTCATTCTAATATTCATCGGAGATTAATCTCTTTTTTCCCCTGTAACCGTTTCTCTTTACTATTTTGTGACAATTGACTTATTCTAAATCATTAGTTTGCAACTTTTCTATTCCCTTTAATGTCTATTAGGTCAGAGAAATAAAACTGGAAAGATATTAATGCTTGTTATCCATATGCACACCTGCATTTTGTGTGTGTGTGTGTGTGTGTGTGTGTGTGTGTGTGTGTGTGTGTGTGTGTGTGTGTGTGTGTGTGTGTGTACTCTAGGCTCTCCGTATTGTGTATTTGCCTTTCTGTAGCTGTGAAATGTAGATTTTGGTTTTGCTACCATCTGTCCTTTTGAAGCACACTTCACCTGCACTGACTGCTGTTATTACTGCCCTGAGAGAGAGAGAGAGAGAGAGAGAGAGAGAGAGAGAGAGAGAGAGAGAGAGAGAGAGAGAGAGAGAGAGAGAGAGAGAGGAGATGAGATAACAATGTAACTTAAGAAAACATCATATGTGTTCAAAATCCAGACTAAAGTTTAGGGTGTTGGCAATGTGTAACTGCTTTCTGCAAAGTTATATGAAGCTGTGTTATACTGCAGGTTAAAGAAACACTCTAATGTTTTTAAACCTAATCTCTACCACATCTGTAGCCTGTGTGTTTACCGCAGATAGGAATCTACACATGAGCCTGAGTAAACATGCTGACTAGAAACACACTTGTAAATCTAAGGGTGTTCATTAACCAGGAAACTAGAACACCAGGACTGTTACTACAACTACTTGTTCTTGTTATTCACACACAGGTGGGGAGAGAGAGAGAGAGAGAAAGAGATAGAGAGAGAGACACACACACACAGAGTGAGAGAGAGAGAGGGAGATACACACACACACACACAGAGTGAGAGAGAGAGAGATACACACAGAGTGAGAGAGAGACAGATACACACACACAGAGTGAGAGAGAGAGAGAGAGAGATACACACACAGAGAAAGAGATACACACACACACACAGAGTGAGAGAGAGATACACACACAGAAAGAGATACACACACACACACACACACACACACACAGAGTGAGAGAGAGAGAGATACACACACAGAGAAAGAGATACACACACACACACACACACACACACAGAGTGTGAGAGAGAGAGATACACACACAGAGCGGGGGGCAGGAATACTGACTGTGCAGGGCTTTCATCATTGACTTCCAATAGAACAGTGTTGCCCTTTGAGAATCTCTCTCCCTCATAAAACAGAGTGCCTCCTTCACAGCGCACTGACAACTGACGACCTGCCAGAGACAGAAAGGGAGAGAGAGAGAGACCGTGAGAGACAGACAGAGACATATGGGTTGACAAGTTTGCAAAGAGGAATTAGGAGAAGAATAGCATGTGTCAGTGTCGTATAGTTTGCCATCACAAGAACACCTTCATTGATGGCAGCTTGAGCTTTTCAGAATTAGCGCTGGTGTGTGTGTGTGTGTGTGTGTGTGTGTGTATGCTGTTCGTTACTGATGTCAAGTGTAACACCTTGAAGTTTTGTGTTTGTGAGGTCAAAGCAAACTACTGAAAGATCCCTTTTATTGAACAACAATCTTTACCTCCCTGTCCTTGCCCACAAGGACAAACAAATAATAATCAAATATATCAAATCAGTGAAATATGTATTCATCATTCAGAATATGGATTTATTGTCAGCTAATATCAACAGACGTCACTATTTTTACTTTCAATTTCAGCATTTCAACATTGTTTGTGCCCATTGCAGAAAGAAAAGAAAAAAATTAATTAAATACAGAGCTAAAGAAAGAAATAAAGAGCGAAAGAAAGAAATTAAATAGAGCTAAAGAAAAAGAGAAAGCTAACAAAAGAAGAAAGAAAGAAAGAAACTAATGAAAGAATTAAACAAAAACACAAATAAAGAGCTAACAAAATTAAAAAAAAAACCCAGACCAAAGAGTCCAGCACACTTGTGAAGCAGAGGGCTTTTTTTAAGTGATAAAAAGGAAAAAAGTGTGGGGGGGAATAAAAAGAATAAAATAAAAAAAAATAAGTTAAAAAAACAAGCAAGACAGAACAACGATATGGAAGAAAAAAAAAGTAATAGAGAATAAGGAAAAAAGAAGAAGGAAAAAAACTACAGGAAGAAATAACAAGTGAAAGTCAAAGAACAAACAAAAGGATGAAAGCCAATGCCAGGAAGAAAGAAGAATCAATAGAGCCACCTGCCCGAGGTGTTTGTGTCTGCAGACTCCGTGTAACAGGATGCTTGTGTGAGTGCAGATGTTCATGTGATGCTGCAGACGTTCCACTAATATTCTCACTTCTGCTACACTGCCCCAGGCAGAGAGATTATAATGTAAACTCTACACAAACCCCACTTTATTTGCTCTGAAGGACAAATCCTGTAATGCATGCACACACTCGTAATCTATCCTCTGTGGTAATTAAACCATAATACAAACCATAACGAACCATTTGAATTAAACGTGCTATAGATCCTCTGTGCAGATGAAGGTATTAAAAGGTATTGGCAAGAAGAGCAGAGAAACAAACAAAAGGAAGGAGAGAAGAGTCTTCATTTGAGCCATGATATACAGTGAGACTTTCGGGAGAAGCAAATTACGTCTGAAAGCTTCTTGGCTCATAATGAGGGCTTTGATAGGGATCGAGTTAATCCGCGAGTGATGAATTAGAAGCTGTTGGAGGCATGATGCAGTTCAGAGCTTGTTAGTGATGAGGCAGTTTATTACAGGCGTCTCTCTCGAATGACCTCTGACGGGGGAAAGAGACAGCTGACTGATGCACCGCATCATAGGACACAAAGAGAGAGAGATGGGGGGAGAGGGGGAGAGAGAGAGATAGAGAGACACACAGAGAGAGAGAGAGAGAGAGAGAGAGAGAGAGAGACAGAGAGAGAGAGAGAGAGAGAGAGAGAGAGAGAGAGAGTGAGAGATACAGAGAAAAAGAGAGAGAGCGAGAGCGAGATAAAGAGACACAGAGAGAGAGAGAGAGAGAGAGAGAGAGAGAGAGAGCGAGACACAGAGAGACAGATATAAAGAGAGAGACAGATATAAAGAGAGAAACAGAGAGAGAGAGAGAGAGAGAGAGACTTCTAGGGATTAGAAGGTTAGATGAACATTCTGATGTGGGTACACGCATCACATACAGACACAAACATCGATTAACTGTCAGGCAACACACACGGGGACTTACTGTCTGACTTCTTCTTCAGGGGGATTAGTGCTGCTTTAGCCTGGAGATAATCACAAAGACACAGCGATCAAAATTCCATTTTGTGTACACACACACACACACACACACAGGAGAGAAATAATCACCAAGTGATTTGTGATATTGGACGATTGGGGACAGTTGACTACCTTCTTGATGGCTGTCCAGTCTTCAAGTATGTCAATGTCTCTCAGCATGTACACTATGTAGGGCCCTGAGAGAGAGAGAGAGAGAGAGAGAGAGAGAGAGAGAGAGAGAGAGAGAGAGGAAGAGGAATGGATGAGGTGATGAAAAAAAAGGGACGGGTATGTACACATGAGACTGAGGAGGACGATATGGTAGATAGGTCATATAAATCTGCTCATAGATTCTCACAAAAACCATCAGTAGCTGATGCTATTCAGACACGTATCTGTTAACACACTGCAGTATCGTTATCAGTGCAGTTATATCACACACCTCTCTGTAATGATGAGTTGAAGGATGTGTTACCTGATACGAGTGCTGGCTTTTTCTTCCTCTCCAGGTTGCTTAGGTGACTTCTCTTCTTACACTTCTTCATCCGCACTTCATCACTCCACCACTCTGAGAGAAAGGGAAGAGAGATGTTCATCGTGTTGAGCTATGTTTTTTCTTACTTTTGATAGTTTCTCTTGTTGTGTGTGTGTGGTTGTGTGTGTGTGTGTGTGTGTGTGTGTGAGAGAGAGATACGGAAACACACATGAGTGTGACAGATACAAAGTGGTTGTGTGTCAGTGACTAAGAGGGAACCCATCTTATCACAGATCATTAATATATTATATACCTGAGGTGATGTCCACACTCTGCTGGTCCTCCTTCAGCCTGCGGATCTTTTCCAGCAGCTCCGTTTTCATGGTGTCGAACAGCAGGATCCTCTCGCTCTGTGAGCATCCACAATATTTAGAGTGACACTTTCCACACCACCGGGCTAAATGTTGGTGTACATGTGTTTGTGCACATGTGCATGTTCTGTGAATCGTGTTACCTCCAGATGTTGTTTTGCGCCCTGTATCTCACACTCGTGCTTGTGTTGGATCACCTGAAGGCACAGCTCTCTGTAAACACCTGCAGAGAGCAACACAGTGAGTATACGCACATCCGTGAGCAGCTAATCGGAGTCCAAATAGAACCTGGCAGCAGAAACGAGATGAACAGCCAAAGTAACTGAATCCTCGTTACAGCACAGCAGAGACTCGGTTACGTCCAACGTGGAACAAGTGCTTTGATTTACAAGAACAAAACAAAAGCTCCACACCATGATGTTGACGCCATGATGAGTTAGTTGGATTTTACTCCATAACTTATAAAAATATGCTGAATTGAAAAGGACTTTGTAAAATGTGGAGAAATGAGTAGTCCAGTTGCCTGGGACCAGCAGATTTCATGTCCACCAAACATCACACCCGTATGTGGTTCTCCTCCAAACTGCTGCAACAAAGTTAGTAGCACAGAAATTGTATAGAATGTCTGTGTGTGCTGTAGCTTTAAGCCTAAACATGCTCTAGAATGACGATGATTCTGTGCACGAAGCAAGATCCGTGAAGACGTAGTTCGTCAAGTCGTGTGGCAAGCGCAGAGCCCAGACCTCAACCGCACTGAACACCTTAGGGACAGTCACGGGTATCCTCGCTCAATATTACTGCCTGACCGCACGAAAGCACATGGATGAATGAACACCAAACCTCACAGCCACATGCCAAATCTAGTTGAAAAAAAGAGTGGAGGTTATTATAGCAGCAGAGTGTACTAAATCTGGAATGGGGTGTTCAACAAGCACATATGGGCACAAACGTTTGGTCATACAGTGTATATACAGTACAACAAAAGTGTGTGTGTATATGCTTCGATGTACACATGAATGTGCTTCACGGCAGCGGTCAATGCTGTGCAGATGTTACTCAATCCCACTTACTGCTGTACTGGACTGGACTTTACACGTTAACGTTAAGTCGCCGTCTGACAGTAGAACAGCTTTAAGAAGTAAATGCAGTAGTGTCTCTGGATCACAGACAGCAACTGACAAATCAGGAACAGGCAAGTGTGTGGACGCACTGAGACCTGAGACCATAATTTACATCAGTGTGCTACATGATCATGTTGTTCGTCTTCCTTTATTATATGTGAACATATTTAACTAGCTAACCACTACATTAGGTACCATTTTTTAACCTGATCAGTAACCAGTCGACTAAAACGTGGGACTAGGCAGCAAACCGGAATATTTATTTGGCCGAAGGACTAGCTGATGAATTCACAAATCTTCAGAGAATTATTCTATTTCTATATGTTAATAATATCGTATCGTAAATGATTGTGTAAGAGTAAACACGTGGAGAAATAAACTTATTTATAAAATTAGTTATGTTGGCCAAAAAAAGCACCGGTGTGTGTTTTATACTGTCTGTGGTGTGTGTGTGTGTGTGTGTGTGTGTGTGTGTGTGTGTGTGTTTGGACAGAATCTCATTTACAGAAATCTGAGCCAGTTTTCACATTTCTTCACAAGACACGCTGTTGTTATACATTAGTTGCTGATTTATTATTACCTGCTACCTGAGTGCGCAGCTGCATGTTTTTCTGAAGTGTGGCCAGCGGCTCTCTGTACTCTCCTGCTTTTCCTGTCAGCACCTCATCCAGCTTCACTTTCACCTGGTCCAGCCTCTCACGAAATAATCTACACACAACCAAAGGGAAACAGAGTGGTGGGTGGCCAGGGGGTAGAGAGGTCAGTGTAATATTGGGAGACACGGCCGTATGTGCACGTCGCTGTGAGAAATTACATTACCGCATGCTTTTGTTGAGTGTAGCAAAGTCAGTACATCTAACACGCTGATGAATGGATTTATAGAAAGAAAAGGGGTGGATGTTGAAATAAAAAAAAAGAGCCTGTTGTCAAAACATGTAGTGTCAGGATCCCATTATTTGCTTTTTCGGTTCTATTCCTTTTTTTGTGTGTGTAAATGTGTAAAAGGTGGACGAGGCCCTGGTGTTTTACTGGTGCAATACCAGGAAATACCAGTAGCTGAATGAACAAACCCTCACAGCCATGCTCCAAAATTCAGTGTAAATCCTTCCTAGAAGAGTGGAGCTTATAGTCAGGGTAAAGAGGACAAACTCTGGAAACGAATGTGGGTACGACTGGTCAGATGTCCACAAACCTTTGGTCACCCTTGGTACCCTTGATGAAGGGTATTATTTAGGATCATTAGGTAGGATATTATTATTTTTAAAAAGAGTGCTGTTGAATTCTCGATTCTGACTGGCTACAAGGTCATTGTAAGGAACGTGGTAGCCGAAGGTGTTGAAGTACTGATCCGAAGGTTGTGAGTTCAAATCCCAGGTCCACCAAGCTACCAGTGCTGGGCCCCTGAGCAAGGCCCTTATTCCCTTTAATGCTCAATTGTATAAAATGAGATGCACTACACATCACTCTGGACAAATTCACCTGCCAAACGCTGTAAACGTTATTGTTTCTATTGTAATCCGCTGCGATATAATGAATAAAAGTCTGGATATGCTAACAGCACACCCCATGTTCTGCTCCTTATATACAGTTTTACATACACAGTATCACATGCACTAACCACAGAATGCCAAACAAAGTGTGAGATTCCAGCTATGACTTTCTCCCACTTGTATGTGTACTTCATACCTCTATAACAATTAGAATTATTATTATAATCACATGTACATTCTGCTCCTTTATGAATCCTCTTTAGGGGGCAGCAAATATAAGCCACGCTCCATATGCACTCGTGACTCACTTACAACTCCAGAGTGTCTAATGTTTGTTTATATTTCTTTTAATGCCATGGCGGCATCGATGTTCATTTTCATGGCAGGTAGGTAACGTAAGATCATTTCAAGAAGTTCTTATAGTATTGTGAGATTCTATTCTGTAATACTATAAGAACTTCTTGAAATGATCTTACGTTACCTACCTGCCATGAAAATAGCCATCCATGCCGCCATGGCATTAAAGGTGGGGTCTCCGTTGTTTGAAAGCCAATGCTGACATTTGAAATCGGCAAAACAAACACGCCTCTAACCAAAATAAGTCCCACCCCTGTTTTGATAGCTCCGCCCCACACATACACCAGACGAGTATAACCCACGTATAACCCAGACAAGTATTATGGCGGAACCTGTTGGGGCAGCTGACCGAGGGTATATTTTTATCAATAAATGAACTCAATGAGTAATACTATGGTAATACAAATGTGTTTTTGTAGTACTGCGTGTTGTACCATGAAAGGTGTATCTCCGTTTCACACAGAAGACCTTCAGTTCTCTCCAGCGCTGGAAAGCTGATCCTATATTAACACGGTCCTGCTTCTTGCCTTATCGTAAGCCTTTCTTCACTTTCTTTCTTTGTTTTTATCCACTCTCTCCACCCATATTGACAAGACCCGCCCCTTTCTGCTCATTGACTACACGTTTGTTTTGTTTTTTTTTGTGGCCCAACGCAGTTTTCTGAAGCATTTCTCAAACAACGGAGCCCCCACCTTTAAATGTGTTGACCAAATGGAAATAATAGAAATGATGTATGTACACATGTTCCAGTGTGCACAATAATGGCTGACTGGGTGGCAACTGGTAGAGATAGTAGCTCCTAAATATCTCTAAAATGTGTTATTAAAAACATATATATTTGAAAATATGCCTGTATCATGCACTGAATAGGATCACGTGTATGTGTCACGTTGACCTTGGACGTTTCACTATCATGCCTGCAGAGGTCCTGCCTTCCTTTCATATTAACCACTACCTCTTCACTCATTATTACAAACTAAAACCCGTTATACCAGTGATCTTTCCAACATTCCTGTTTCGGTCATTGGGTTATTACTATATCCATGATCTTTACCCTTGATCTGTGCAACAACTGTTTTGTTAATGATTTTTGGATTGGATTTGTTATTAACCCTCCTTCAAGTGGATGCTCACAATTCTCCCGAGTCTTCTTCATTACCATGCCAGATAGTAGTCATCGAGATTAAGGAGGTTAAGACTTTTCTTTAATCTGTTTCTGCCAATAAACGCATCACAGACTGTTCATCTCGGACATGTTTCATTAAGTGAAGTCTCTCAAGGATGGCTTTCATTCGGTAAGACTTGGGAGATTTAATCATTCACGTTGGCTTTCCAGACCAATCATCTATAGCCTTTCATTGCTAGATTGCCACAAGGTCATCAATGTTTTAATCCAGAAAACTATAAATTCTGTGTCACGTAGTCGTGAAAACTCAAAGAAGACAGTCTTACTTTTCTTTGAGTTCCAGGAACTGCTTCTCCAGATCAGACATCTCATCCAGACACTCCATCCTTCTCCTTTCACAATCTTCGTCATCAATCTCTGACAGAAGGTTACAGAATCACTCAAAAGCCATGATCACATATCAGTGTGTGATATAACATTAAGGCATTAAAGGCTTTCCTATTACACTTTTCTGTGATTAGATAGTCAGTCAGCTTAGTCTCAGCTCAGTCATGTATAAAAGAAGCAATCAGCAAAATATCCTCTACAGCTTCTACACACGCTGCACCCCATGATTATAAAAATACCTGAACTCTCCTCTTCTTCCTCCTCCTCTTCCTCTGCTTCGCTCTCCTCCAGGTCACTTTCTCTCTCTTCTCCACTCTCTTCCATAGTCTCCTCTGCCTCTCCTCCCTCACGCTCCCTCTCCTCCTCTGTCTCACCGTTTGCGTGAGGCACCTCAGAGTCATGCTCCGTCTCCATCTCCTCCTCTGCTTCACGCAGAGCAGGCTGGGCTGGCATCGCAGCTGCACACCCCCTTAATTTACTAGGTATTAATACAGGAACACAAAACATATACATACTTTTTTAGTATAAAGACAAAATCTTTGTTGACAAAATCACAGTGTATAAAATGAAATGCACCCATAGCAGATAGACATTTATGATAAAAGCCCAGTGCGGTAGCCAGTAGCTACATAAGCAAAGTTCTGCTTTTGCCTGCTACGCCTTTCATAAAAAACCTTATCTTTAATTTACCTTAGAATCGCATGGTAACGATACAGTATTTCTATTAACATTTTTCCTGTGCTGTGGCTCTCTTACACACAGATTTATCATGCCGACCAAACAATTCCTGATGCATCCTGTAGTTCTAAATCCTACATTATGATTTTGTCTATCTGCTTAAAATACACCACTGTACTGCTCTATTCTGATTGGCCAGAATGTGCTGTCTTATAAGAATCTGATTGGCTGGATGACCATTCAGGTCCTGCTATTACCAGAGAACTCAGAATGTGTTTGGAGTCTTTAGAGAATTTACCAATAACATGACAAGCAGCAACATATATATATATATATATATATATATATATATATGGCAGAGAGAGAGAGAGAGAGAGAGAGAGAGAGAGAGAGAGAGAGAGAGAGAGAGAGAGAAAGACAGAGAGAGACAGAGAGAGACGGGAAGAGAGAGAGAGACAAAGAGAGAAAGACAGACAGACAGAGAGAAAGAGAGACAGAAAGACAGAGAGAGAGACAGACAGACAGGAGAGGGAGAGAGAGAGAGACAAAGAGAGAGAGACAGACAGAAAGACAGAGAGAGAGAGAGAGAGAGAGAGACAGAGAGACAGAGAGAGAGACAGACAGAAAGACAGAGAGAGACAGACAGAAAGACAGAGAGAGACAGACAGAAAGACAGAGAGAGACAGACAGAAAGACAGAGAGAGACAGACAGAAAGACAGAGAGAGAGAGAGACGGAGAAAGAGACAGACAGAAAGACAGAGACAGAGAGAGAGAGATAAATATGCTAATATGCTCATGATAGCCTTCTACATTCGATAAAATGTAATAAACCCTGTTTATTTCCTCATCAGAGGGGCATTAGCTTTGTCTCACTGACCTCATGGCCTCAGTTTAATGCGGGTTTCCTACAGTAATGGCAACCCTTTCACAGCCCTAAATGCCCTAGTTATTATGTGGTGTTGTAGCCTGTCTGAATGAAAGAACACTCTAAATGAGGACTATTGGTACCAAACGGTACTCAGTACACGGTGCAGGTTAAATTCACTCCTTCCGTCGCTGTGTGTCTGTGTAACTGAACAAATCCTGCAACTAAACTCGCCGTGAAAACCGTAGCGCCATGTTACTGACCCGAATAACGGCATCATGAACAGCAACCAAAAGCCTTACCTCAGCCTGCACGGAAATATACGCGCCTGGATGTTTCTATCAACTAGGACAACTTGGACTTCCTCGGGATTTTACGCTGCTTGCTTTCGTCGTCCTCGCTGTTGCCTAGCTGGCCAATCAGAGAGCACGTCATAATCCACGCTGTCCAATAGGATCGTGAAAACTTTACACCGATGACTCATCGATGACTGTTGAAACCCTCAAATCGTCCAATAAAAGATGGACAGCCGGAGCTGCGTTAGTCGGAAAGACAACTTCCGCTTCCGTTATACAAAATAGTAGCGTACGCGATATTATGAATTCCTTTCTTTCATAAATAAATAAATCCAGCGTTGCAGAATTCATAAAAACAATTCTCATAAAAACAATGAATTCAAGTATTATTATTATTATTATTATTATTATTATTATTATTATTATTATTATTATTATTATTATTTCTTCAGACAAGGATCCCAGAGGTGGATCTGGGGAAATCCAGGGATCCCTGAGGAACAGCCAGAGGCCACAAGCGACCGTTATTAACTTACATTCATTCATTCATTTATCTTTAGTAACCACTTTATCCTGCTTTGGTTTGCAGTGGATCCACAAGGACGTGTAAGGACGTGGGTGCCCTTGAGCAAAGCACCGAACCCCCCAATTTATGCGCCGCAGCATAAATGGCTGCCCACTGCTCAGGGTGTGTGTTCACGGTGTGTGTGTGTGTGTTCACTGCTGTGTGTGTGTGTGTGTGTGTGTGTGTGTGTGTGTGTGTGTGTGTGTGTGTGTGTGTGTGTGTGTGTGTGTTCACTGCTGTGTGTGTGCACTTTGGATGGGACTTTGGATGCAGAGAACGAATTCTGAGTATGGGTCACCGTACTTAGCCGTATGTCACGTCACTTTCACTTTCAACAGGAACAGTGAGCAAATCAGATACTGAGCAAATTCACATACAAGATATATCCAAAATTATGTGGACACCTGACCAGTGATAAACCCCACGTGGCTTTTTGAACACCCACTAGATTTTGGATCATGGCTGTTGGGATTTGTTGGGATGTCTTGGGTACATCATCATTTTATGTTTACATTTACAGCATTTGGTAGATGCCTTTATCCAGAGCGACGTACAGAAGTGCTTAAGTCTCTATCATTACAGGATACCTTAACTCTGGTTCACTAGGTTACATACTTATCATGAGTATAAAACATTGTTCTTTTTTTATTTTTGTTTATAGAAACATACATGCAACAGCCAGGGAAGAAAGTGCTAGTAGAAGTGTTTCCTGAATAAGTAGGTCTTCAACCGCTGTTTTAAAATAGCCAGTGACTCAGCTGTCTGGACCCCTAGGGGAGGTCCATTCCACCACTATGGAGCCAGAACAGAAAAGAGTGTTGTAGTAGTATACTTGCCTCTTACCCTGAGAGGACCAGTCGAGCAGTGCTGGTAGATTTGAGGGTGCGAGGTGTGATGAGGGCTTTGAGGTAAGAGGTAATATCCTTCCAATGGTGTTCAATGGTCAGGGTCTATGCAAGCCATTCAAGTTCTTCCACACCAACCTTGGCAAATCATGTCTGTCCGTGGCATTGACCTGCTGAATACGTTTAGGCCTCTTAGGTCCAGTGAGGTGAAAATGTAATGCTACAGCATATACTCAACCCCTCAACACTACTCCCCCTCACAATATCCAACAGCCCGGTGTCATCTGTGGAGGCCTTCAAGTTTCTTGGCACTACCATTTACCCAAGACCTGAAATGGGATTGCAACATAAACTCTATCATCAAAAAGGCCCAGCAGAGGATGTACTTTCTAAGGAAGTATGGTCTGCTACAGGAGCTGTTGATGCTGTTCTACACTGCAGTCATTGAATCTGTCCTGTGCACATCCATCACCATCTGGTTTGGTGCAGCAACTAAACAGGACAGGAACAGACTGCAACACACAGTAAAAACAGCAGAATAAATAATTGGTGCCCCCCTGCCCACTCCCCAGGACTTGTAGGATACAAGAACCAGAAGCCGGGCGGGCAGGAAAAATCACCACTGACTATTCGCACCCTGGACACAACCTCTTTCAGCTTCTCCCTTCTCTCAGGCGCTACAGAACTTTGCTCACCAAAACTGCAAGACACAGGAACAGTTTCTTTTTCCCCAGGCAATCACCCCGATCAACAACTTACCATAATTATATTCCCTGCTTCATATCTACAAGTACTGCATTATCAGAACTGTCAGTCATCACATCATCCGTATATGTTATACACACTACTGCCACTATATATTGTACAAAAAGCATAATATTGCACAATACTTATTTGCACTCCCACACTTTATGTACATAACTGATCATTTATATTCTATATTCATATTTAATACTCATTTTGTCTATACTGTATTTCATCGTCTGCATTGTCTTGTGTAGTTTGTATAGTATAGTGTTATTTATGTCTGTACTTTTGAGTCACAAACAGAGTCAACACACTTGGCCAATAAACCTGATTCTGATAAAGACATTTTTTAACATTTCTGACAACAGTTTGGGAAAGACCAACTTATGGGTGTGATGGTCAGGTGTCCACATACCCTATAATGAAGTTTATAGTTAAAATAAATCTTACTGAGGGAATCCATGGATCTCTGTAAGTGAAGTCTTAATTGCTGAAGGAAAACCTTTATATACAGCCAGAGTATTCCAACAACTCACTTTATCACATTATTATCCAAATTTATTTTGAATAAAATTTATTGCCAAGCTTCTAGACAATGTATTCTGCAAGAAATTCAGGTTTAAATGCTCACATCCAAAAGTAACTATTCCTGAAATCATAACCTCTTCAAGTGTCACGTCTTTGTCATTTATGTACAAATATGTATCAGAAATGAAACATCACACACCGTAAGACAGAAAATGGTATTTTACCATTTTTTATTAAAAGTTGCATAAAGTTTAACAAATCCAGGACACTAACAAAAGTTTATTGCTACATGTTTTTCCCACAGTTCCTCCCACTCCACCAAATATGACCTTCAGACAAAGATTAACATCAGATGTCTGCAATTTATCAAACACATCATGTCTTATTAAATTGAACTCACGATTTGAGCATATTTTGTGCGCTGTTGTATGAAAAACAACAGCTTCATCTGACATAGAACACGCACTAATAAAATGCACAATCTGTTTTATTTTAATTATATCTAAAAATGTTCAACTTGTAAATGTATTCAAGTTATTTTATTTCTAGAAAACTGAATTAAGGAAAGTATAATGAGACTGTTTTCAAAATGTTAAAATTGCTCATTTATATATAGTTCTAAAATGAATCCCACCATTTATTTGGTTTGTGTAAGATACCATATGTACTAAGGCAACATCTGATATAGAAAAGGGTATTTTTACTGAGAAAAGATGAGCGCTGGATGAAGAGAGGAGAACACGCATAGTAGGAGGAACTAAACAGGAGCTGTACTTAGAGAGCTCTCTTTTATTTGACTCCCGATCCTGTGGAGTTACTAATTACCAGTCATTACAAGATAACATATACGCAATAAAGACTGTGCACTCGTTTGTATACAGTGAATGAATGTGAAAAATGGGGGATTGAAAGTGAAGCACTCACAGACATGGAATATGTGATTAGCCCTATTATTTTTGTGTTTGATCAGCAATGAGGAAGGAGGCAGATGGTGTTCGGGGTAAGATGATTTAGCAGAATCAAATGAAAACATTAATTGGGCTCTTATAAACCGGCAGACTTCATGGCAAGCCGCAAGACCCTCCAGCACACTGTCATCTCCCTCGGCGCTCCACATGCCATAGCGCACATCTGTGTGTGAGTGTGGGGCTTAATAACCACAGCTGTGGTGTGTGGTACATGTTCCCACTGATCTTGGAGGGGGGTGACGCCCGGCTGTCTGTGTTTTTGTGTAAATGTGTGTTTCTATATATGTGGGATACGTCTCCAAAAAAAATAAAATAAAATAAAATAAAATCCACCTCATCCTACACACAAGCAAACAGATCTGCATTCCTCGCAAAGCCAAGATAAAATGAAGGAATACATTTTGCTTTAAAAAAAAATAAAATAAAAAAAGGCAGCGCATCTCTCATCTCTTCCAAACGTACTACACCACAGGGTATAGTAACATCACTTCAGAGAACTAAAAACAGCACATTTATAAGAGTGTTGTCCACTAGGGACACGTGTACAGTATTGCATCAGCAAAATATCACACAGTCACTTAACATCTAAAATGTTTGTATAGAAATATAATCGCTAGAATTTCTACAAATGCTTCAAAACACAATGGAATCTTTTTCAACTTTCAGAAAAAAATAATATATCATAAAGTTAACAAAAAAACGAATAAAACAAAAATAAGCCCTGCTTATAAGAATCTGATTGGCTCGATTCCCCAGGCAGCTCACTTCCCCTCCGCCTCACGTGATTGGTCGAGCATCTACTGAAGAAGAGGAAAAAGCTGGATTGGCTGGGGGAGGGTTAGGATGAGGAGCCGAGGCTGTAGGTGCATCATTTCTTCTGAGGTGTGCTTAGTTTCTGCATGCCACGGATTTTGTCAAGCAACTCCATTACAAAGTCCTGTGGGGGACAAGAAGAACGAGGGACAAACGATTAACAGCTTTCTTTCTTTTCTTTCTTTCTTTTTTTAAAGATTTGCACAAAAGTCTGCGACTCAAATACAGCAGCAGGATTGTATATCTGAGCCAGTATTCAGTGCGGTGGTTATAAAAGCTGAAAAAATATTTATTATTATTATTTATTATAATTATTTATAACACCAATGTATTATATATATATTAGAGTTGCAGGTTGGACAAATCACTATCCCTGACACCATTATTTTTCCTTAATAGAATAAATTCTATTTTCACATTTATTCCTTGAAAAGCTTTTCAGTTTCTTTGCATCTTTAAAATTTAGAAGCTTCATGGTGTGGCAATGCTCCTTGATGCTGTAACTACAGCCAAACCTATTAAAAATAAATACATTAAAATCTCCAGCTTCATTACACATATCACACATGATTACAAACATTGGGGATTTTTGTAATAAGAAGATAGTGTCTTCATCCATTTCATTTTCAAACTAGCTAACCATGCCAATATTTTATGCTCCTTTCTAACCTCATCATGTTTTATTCAAGACAAGAGGGACTTAAACTGCATATACACATATGCAGTTTATATACTGTGTGTATATGCTGTGTAACAGCATATACACATATATATGTGTGTGTGTGTGTGTGTATATATACACATAAAATGTTTTTATACATACATGTATATATTGTATAACATACAAAAAACAGAAACAGAGCAAGCTTCTACTTTCCCTAATGTAATGTTAGATGAGCCAATAAATCAACAATGACTGAATCAACCGTGACTGAATCAACCGTGACTGAATCAACCGTGACTGAATCAACAATGACTGAATCAACAATGACTGACAATGTAAAAGATGTGTTAATGCAGCACCCATGCAATCTCTCATGTTATAACGAGATTTCTGGATGTTTAATTATTGAAGCACATTAATGTTATTCCAACTTAACTATAAGTAAATATGTAGATAACGTTAGTTAAGTATAGTTATTAGGAATGCAACTGAAACGATTATAATAGTGTTATATTAGTGTTGGTGAAAAAGAATCTTACCTCAGTAGGTTTGTAACAGTCCACCAGCAGATCCTGTGTGAAGAACAGGTGAAGGATTCAGTTAATATAAAACAATTCTTTCTGAAAGTGTTGCACAATAAAAAAAGGACTCTGTAGGATGAAAGAACCTTAACACGTGCAGCACGGTCCGCATCATCCTGCATGTCCAATAACTCATCCACGTCTATCTCCAGTTCAGGAATCGCCTCCTCCTGTAAGACACAAAAGAAACAGACACAGTAAGACAGTGGTAAGAGTTCTGCACTTGTGAAATGGGCCAAACAAAATGACAGGTTTAACTTATTTAAACAGACATGTAGAAGTGATGAAATCCAACGGCGGATTAAATCATATCTTCGCTATACAAACAGTGTAGAAGCATCTGCTCACCACAAGAGGTCCCTATAAAGCGATAGTGTACAGCATGCAACATTTTGGTTTGAAATAATCTTTACAGTGTAGCCTGCTTTTTTTTTTTCTTTCTTTTTTTTTTATACTTTATACGGCTCAAGGTTTGTGTTTTTCAAACACCTCAGGCTACGTTTAATCCTCCATTGCTTCCCTCTAGATTTTGGAGTGCCACTGTGTTCATTTAGCCACAAGAGCATTAAAAAGTGACCTGTGCAGGCCACATCAAACTTAGCAAACCATGTCATGTCTTCATAGAGCTCACTTTGTGCACAGAAGCATTGTCATACTGTAACATTTGTCTTAAGGTTTGGGCCTATTAGTACCACAGAAGGGAAATAAAAACTCAGACATTCTAGACAACTTCTAGTTTATGGTAACAGTCAGAAGAAGAACCACATACAAGTGTGACGGTCAGGTGTCCGATTATTTTTGGTCATATAAAATGTACAATATTTTATACACAAACCTTTACTCCCATACTGTACTTTATCTTCTTCTACCGACAGCTTTTCCCGTTAGGGGTCGCCTCAGAGAATCATCTGTTTCCACCTAACTCTATCCCGAAGATAGGACTTCATGTCCTCTTTCAACACATCCATATAGCTCCTCTTTAACTGCAGCTCCATCTCCAACATCCTTCTACCATTATAACCATCTCCCTCCTCTACACATGTCCAAACCTTCTCAATCTAGCCTCCCTGACCGTGTCCCCAAAACAGCACACCTGAGCTGATGTGCTCGTTCCTAATCCTGTCCATCCTCATCGGTCCTAAAAGAGAACCTCGACATCCTCATCTCGGCTACTCACACTGTACTTTATAATCGTTAAAATCTTTTTAATAGTTCCATAATTATTTTTTAATTCACCCAAATGCACAATAGATAATTAATCGGTGTTACATCAGCAAAACAGTTCAAACATATAAATATGCACTTATGCAATAATGTTTAATTATGAATTAAATAATCATTTCAATATTCATTTCATTTTGAATTCTGCCTAATTGAAAATTTGTTAAAATCCTAAACTAAAGACACTAAAATCCTGATTATGTTTATAAAGAACACCAGACCAGGATCGGACAAAATTCCAGCCTACATTTGGGTTCTTAGTACAACAGTCATCAGAATCTCACACTGAAGTAGAGAATCACGTCCCGTTCTCAAACAGTTCATGTATTTTTGGCATCACGCTGGCTTTGGGGAGCTCGACCACAGCTGTGTATTTATCACATTTATGATGAACTGGCAGAATCTGAGCTCATAAACAAAATGATTTTGGTAGAATAAACAAGTTTGTAGACTGAATTTTCCACCCAAGCTCCCCCCCCCTCCATTTAAATGCTGCTAGCTGTGTGTTACCATTTTCCTTCAAAATCCATACGATTTGGGTTTTGAATTCCCAACAACTAGCTCCATGTGAACTCTAGTCTAGGAAGCTGAACAGAAATGTTGATAAGAGCTGGATACTAACTTTAGCTCATGTGCACTATTTTTGCCACTTGATCTAACCACAGCAAGTAATCTGACTTAAATGACAGAATCCAGAAGCTCACCAGTAAAACAGACCCACAGAGCAGAACTGATAAACTAACTAGTTCTTCCTAAGAGCCTTCTGCTTTACATCATCATTTCCATCTACTGCTGTGTTATGTTGGTTGATACAGTGAAGTTTGTTCATACAGCTAAATGCCTGCTGGGAACTGCTGGGCATGAAACAGATGGGTTTGCAAATAATCATCAAAAGTCATTGGCCCTGTGTGTGTGTGTGTGTGTGTGTGTGTGTGTGTGTGTGTGTGTGTGTGTGTGTTTTCCATTCCTCTCACTTGGCTCGCCTCGTCTACAAGTCTGCTGTCTCCGTGCCATCCTACAGCCATCAACTCATCCTTCCTAATATTGTTTTCTGTTTTCCCTTCCATGTTTCATTTGTCCTGCTAGATATATTGAGCTGCAATCTGCCTGGTGAGTGTGTAGTTTAGATGTGCGCTTCATTAAAATATAAAAATAGCACACACGAATGGAAACGCCAAACCCAAATTACATGCTGCACTTTCTCTTTCTTGTTCTCTCTCTCTCCCTCTTCCCTCTACTGCTTTTATTCTTTCCCCTTCCATAAAGTGTTGTTCAATGAAGGCTGGGTAATAATCCTTCTCTTTCTTCAACCCACCCCATCTCCCCCTCATTCTTTCACACACACACACACACACACACACACACACACACACACACACACACACACACACACACATACACACACACACACACACCCCATTGTCGATCCTGAATAGTTACTCATGGACAAATACTACTACAAGAGTAAAATCTAAATCTACACTGCTCTAATAAACATTAGAAAACCCTTTAAGCATCTTCAGTGTGTTCTGCAGTGGGAAAACTAAATCTGGTTGGCCGTGCTGCTGGCGACACTCACACGTCCTCTTTTCCACTGCCATGTTCTTGTCTTCCTCCCCCTCGGTTTGGGCTGCCCACACCAGCTGTCATTGCACCTGCCCAATTGCCCCCTACCCAAATCTCTCTCACTCTTTTGCACACACACACACACACACACACACAAGCAGTCACTATTCACACAAACGACCTTTCACTCAGGAACAGAGTTATACACTGATACTGCCACAATATGGCTCTGTTCCTGATTTCTCTCGATTTCTCAGAATAACACATGCATATTAGAAACACAGAAACGATCACTACTCTCACCCCAGCAAGCAACAAGTAGTGAAGGTTACATGGGTGGCTTCCAGCATTTCACAATGTAGTTATACAGCTTTATACCTAACTATCTTTCCATCCATTTTCTGTGCAATGTGACCCTGTGTGGGATAAATTGCACAGAAAATGGATGTACTTTAGTTTCCTTCCCATATTCTTTGAACTTGGGAAGGAAACTAAAGTACATGGAGGAAACCCCTAAAATACAAGAAGAACCCCAAACCATCGAACATACAAGGTGTGAGGCAAACATGCTCTCCACTAAGCCACATGCTAGCTTCTGGTACTCTCACCAGAGGCACAAACGTTCTACCTACTGCCAAGCGGTTGTGCTGTATATGACAGAATAAGACAAAACCACGTTTAGAAGTTTTTCTTTCATTTCTGCACATCAGACAATAAATGAGAGCTAACTGCATGTGGAAATAAAAATTATGATTGAAGAACTGAAAAACCATTTACATTTATAGCATTTCCAGATGCCCTTATCCAGAGTGACTTACAGTTTTCATCTCATCTTTATACCCTTGAGCAATTGAGGGTTAAGAGCCTTTGTAAGGGGCCCAGTGGTGGTAGCCTGGTGAACCTGGGATTCAATCTCACAACATTTCGATTGGTAGACCAACACCTTTACCACTAGGCTTCCACGTGGGACATAGACACCATAGGATCGGTTGAAGTAAATATTTAGGCCAATTATTTGGATATGTCTTTTTTACCACATCAAATTGATATCCTTTGAACTGAACTGAGGCATTAATGTGGCATGCTGTATGTTTTTCTGTCACTTTTACACTTCATGTTGCCCATGCACACAGAAAATGAACGGACCCCTAATATCATCTCCACTCCTATGACTGACTCTCTCAACTAATCTGCTATGTACCTTCTGGCAAAGCAAAACTTGATCTGATCATATGCTCCATAGATCTGACTCACAGAATTATTCCCCAGATGGTGAAGAGAGAGAGAGAGAGAGAGAGAGAGAGAGAGAGAGAGAGAGAGAGAGAGAGAGAGAGAGAGAGAGAGAGAGAAACAGAGTCACCACTGAATCACACTTAAGGTTATTGAAGAAAGTTGTTTAATTCCTGACAAAGTAAAATTTGTACAAATCATCCTAATCCACATCTTTCCAGATTCTACGAAATTACAGTGTAAATATTTACTGCCTAAGGACAATAACTACGGTGCATGGCCGAAGCCAAACATAAGTGTTGCACAGATGTGTGTGTATGTATGGATCATCTTGTGTGATTCCGTAAGTGTGAATCAGAATGACTGGGGGAAAAAGTTTCTAGTTGTTCTGTGTCACAGTGGGGTGTGTTACTACACTAATCAGTGTAGAGTCTGCTAAAGCAAGCCGGCATCGTGTGTATGTGTGTGTGTGCGCGCGTGTGTGTGTGTTTGTGTGTGTGTGTATTCTCCAGGCAACTTGGTCTCTGAGTGTGAGCTAACAGTATGAGGGTGGGTCAATCTCAGCTCCTGTACTCATCTGACCATTAGATCACATGACGTCCTTATTACAGAGGAAGAGGAGGAGTAATAACTGGCTGCTATGTGCAGGCTCTCAGACAAACTTCTCCAACACACACACTCTCTCTCTCTGTCTTCCCAAGGGCCTTCTGCTGCTAGGCAGCTCGGCACTAAACACTAACATGAAACCAAAGATCAAAATGTGTGATTTTGCTGAAACAAGCAACAGATTCTATGTCAAGTCAATGCTCCAGTTTATATTTGTTGACATCCTGTCTGCATACACACAGACAGTGAGACAAAATATCGTGTCTAAAGCACCATAATGACCCACAAGACAAAACAGTTCATCTGAACTGAAACATATAATACAAAGTACAATCTTTAAAGAGCAGCATTTCTGTGGAATAACAAGTTTGGTACATGACTATAAACATCAACGATACTCTGGGTAACAATAAAGAACCATAGAATAAATCTTTCTAACCATAATTTGTATACATGAAGATATAATGCTACTGAACATCCTTGAATGCATATACTGGGTTTAGCAGTAGCACATGTTCCATTCCATCATTCTACCTTATTATACCATAGTATTATACCATACTATCATCCTGCAGTATCCATAAAATATTAAATTACATTAAAGAACATATTTACACACACACACACACACACACACACATATCTATATATATATACGTATATATGTGTATATATTATATATACACATACATACATACACACACACACACACACACACACACACACACACACACACACACACACACACACACACACACACACACACACATATATATATATTTTTTTAATTCATAGCCGTGTCTCTCCTCTCACATGACAGCTATCCAATCTGTTAAGCATGTGCTTTGTCCATCACATGTGAAGCCTCAGTGTCTTTCCAAACCGCTGCTCATGCCAAGGCACAGGACAACTGAACACACTTGAAGGAAAGAGCTAAAGCTAAAGTCTAGTTTATGTTTCCTTAAAAACGTTTTTACCAATAACAAGCCTTCGGGAGTCGCAAAAAAAATCCCTCGCTATATCAGAGATTTAACCAATAGTGCGAAAGGGTGGTAGTTGTCATTAGCTGTGACCCGGGTTACAAAGATGATATGCAAAGGCGTAATGCAGCCATCCTTTTAACTAGATTTCCCATTAGCAAGTTTGAAGTGATGTTCCTTCTAATTTAAGTAGGTGTCAGCAATATAGTGGAGTAGTTATATTTCTAGTCTATCAGGATATTCGTGATGGTTAACTAGAGGAAGACATTCACCTTCTTTTATCATTTATTTTGAGCCAGTACTTCACACTGCAGAGATCATTAAAATAGCTAACTACATTGTTGAAGAAGCTTGTTAAACAACCCCAGGACATTTACATACAGCCCTACTGAAATGAAATATCAACACCCATGACAATATGTGCTGCTTCAATTTGTTTAACGGGCAGCTTGATATAGTTATGAACTGCTCCAGATTTTTAGAGGTTTATTTCAGGCGTTTTATCGGAGCATGTCTGGCATGGCTTGATCTACTTCCTGTTTATACACAAGCTAGCAGATGCATGGGCTTGTTTAGAACAGAACTGTTTGCAGCCAATAATAATGATAACACGTTATTTTCAATGTGTTTGTTGATCTAAATTATACACTTCATCATTACACTTTAATAATGATCCACCTACAGGCTTTGAGCTGAGATCTATTAGTGACTAAAAGTACATTCAGAGAGAATATGAGCTGTAATGATTTATTTTTTTATAGTTTTTGATAGAGAACTTTGTCTATTGTCTAGTAAACGAGTTCAACGTTTCGTAACACATTTATATTAATTAATTAATCGAGTTTCTTTTTTAACAGTATTTAACATGTGCTTATTAAACTACTCTTTTTGAGAAAACCTAATCTATTCATAATAATTGCTGGTAATGAGATAAAAGAAAAAAAGCCAGAAAGAGCGTAATGTTTAAACAGGAAGTAGGAAGTGGGAAGATAAGGGTCAGAGTCAAAAATACTGGCTGGCCTGACCTCTTTAGCTAATCTCTTCTCTTCCTCTGCAGACTTACACAAACTTAACAGAGCTGCTTCAGAGTCTGACATGTTTCTGCATCTGAACAAATCATCAGGAACACACTCACAGGTCAAAACTTGAAACTCATATCCGGCAGACTGGATATAAACTCACAGGTCAGACAAATAAACTGAAACGGGAATTTCATATCCGATAGAACAATGCCGGTTTACAGTTAAAGTACTAGGTGTGTGGGGTTGTGTGTGAATAAGTGTGTGAGCTAAATTCATTAATGAGTAAATCCCATAGCCATAATCCTACTAGACATGCTACTAGACATAATCTGCTGGATTCAATGATGTTAAGACAATGACACGAGACACATTTATATTTATATTCATGCGCTTATAGGATTAAAATAGACTGGGCTGTGTTTGTGTGTGTGTGTGTGCGCGTGTGTGTATGGTAGATGAATGAATGATGCCTCAGACGAGACATGTAGGATATGTGATAATGAACAAAAGTCTAATTATAAAAGTATGGCTACTGCCATTTCATGAATATTACTGAACTGCAAATGAAGGGGATCATGAGCTGTGTGTCAAATCACTTAGTATCAAATCGCCTAGTACTGGAAGGTCTTGACGATTACTACATAAAGCATATGTTCACAACATAAGTAGATTTGTACATGTGGCGTTCTATATGAGTATACCTGGTTTAACACTGACATGCCTTTACAATACAATACAATCCAATACAAATCTGGAAATACAAGCAAAGTGATATATCGAGCAGGGGACAACACAAGTAGTGCTAGTATAAAAGATTATTAATTGAGGGCTATAGAAGTAAAGTCCAAAGTAGTGGTAGTAGAATAGAAGCCTTTATTCTGTCACATATATTATACAGCACTTTGCATATCCCAACTTTGAAGGTTGGGGTCAGAGCACAAGGTCAGCCATGATACAGCACCTCTGGAGCAGAGAGGGTTAAGGGCCTTGCTCAAGGGCCCAAACATGGCAGCTTGGCAGCCCAATCAACAACCCAAAGCGGTTTTTAATTAAAGGAAGTGATGTTAAAACTGCATTCCATGTAAACAACAGTGTTTCAGTTCTAGCTGATAAATTCGTACCTAATTTAACCAACAATTTTCTGTACTTATGATCTTAAGTATCAAAGTATCAAGAAAAATAACACTTCAAATAACCCAGCTGTTGGTTCTGCCTGAATTCGGTCCTCTCACATAAGGTTGTGCATGATGATACAGCTTTGGCATGTGGTAGCCTAGTGCTTACAGTGTTGGGCTACCGATCAGAAGGTTGTGAGTTCGATCCCAAGTCCACCAAGCTGCCACTGTTGGGCCCTTGAGCAAGGCCCTTAACAATCAATTGTTGCTCAGTTGTATAAGAATGAGATGATGCAAGTGGCTCTGGATAAGGGCCAAATGCTGGAAATGGAAATGTAAGCTTTGTTCAGAAAGCATCTCTGGCTCTGCACTTCATTTACTCTGGAAATGTAGCCTACTATTTGTTTGTATTTCCTATTACGAACGCTGGGCAGCTGTGTATGCTTATAATTTATTTAAAATAATACACAAGCAGGTGACAGATACGACTACGGTATTTACCGATGCACAGCTGCCAGTGGAAAAAGAGAGAGTACACTGTTTTCTTCTCCTCCTCTCACTCTTTTTCTCACTCTCTCTCTCACTCTCTCTCTCTCTCATTCACTCACACTCTCTCTCTCTCTCTCTCTCTCTCTCTCTGTTTATAGTATATCTCAAAGTCATCTTCATATTCAGTCATCCTCTAGCTTTCTCAATCTTAAATGCACTTTATTTAATATTTGTTGCCTGTACTGTTTTGATCATTCGGACATTCAGAAAATGGCGTCAGATGATCAGTGCCTTATCGTTGGTGCGGCCCTGTGGCCCTTTAACAGGATGTTGGTGTAAGATCAGAACTGTAGTGGAGTAATCAGGGTGGTGGAGGTCTGTATTGTACAATGCCTGCTGTCTCTCATCACACTGATGAATAGCACAAATACACAAGTGAGTAAAGACAGACAACTTTCCATTCCCCAGAGAGAGAATCTAAATCAGATACATCCTTGCTTTTCAGTTCAGGGAAAGTTTCAGTGTTTTCCAACTTAAAGTCTATTTATTACCTAGAATTTCAATATGTACCCAGGAAAGATTTGTAATCTTTGAAAGAACAGCTGTATGTATGTGTAAACATGTTTGTCGTAAATCTCTAGGGAATCTCTTGAGTATTCTGAATATATCAGTCAACAGTTATTGTTGCAGATCAAAATGCTTGATTTTGTTGAGGCTTTTTCAAAATTGCAGCTTTCTGTGCTTTTTTTTGTGGAAAACTACTTGAATTAGCAACATTCTTCTTTTAAAGGACTACCAGTGAAGACACATGTAATTACTGTCTATTATAGCTATGTTTGACGCACTTGAATCAAAGAGGACTTTGGTTGAATGCATGTTGTGATTTGTCACACCATGTGTCTTGGCCCAAATATGTGGAAGATCTGCAGTAATTTCGAGAAGAAGAAGAAAAAAAAAATCAGAATATTGTGGCACTTGCATGATTTTGCGTTAACTTCTGTGATTAGAAAGCTTGGATGGACTGTTATGTATTTTGAACGCAAGCTGATCGTCCTTAGAAAGCTAAACCAAGTTAAACCTAAACTAACTAATAAATAATAAGCACTTTTTAACACTTTTTATAAATTTCCAGGTTCTGAAATTGCATAAAAAACGGCTTCAAATTATACTTTCTTGTCTGATGTCTGACTTATCCTTAGAGATTTAGTGTTCGACTGTAACATGAATTCATGCTACATAGTGTACATGGGTATGAATATAAACATTCACGTGTCTGTGTGTACAGCAGGGTTTCTGCTCTTTTCCCACAGCAGAGCAACACTGAACTTCTTATCAGTGATCATCACACATACTCTAGAGGTGCAGCAGATAAGGACCGAGGATGAATAAATGCTGTGAACCTTCTAAAGATCAACACATTGATGTAAAGCAGTAAGCCTCCATGTGTGAGTTATGCGAGTGTTGATAAGAGAGACAAAGTGTTAATGCATGATGTAGTTTAATTTAGTCACCTGAGATTTAGGCTTTTCACACGGGAAGAGTTTCCATAGCTACAGTCTGCCATCTCACACACACTCTCACACGTACACACTCCGTCAGCGGCAGGTCACGATGGGGTTACCTTCCTATTTCCTGCTCATCAAAAACTAAAGGGGTTAAATAACGGAGTCAATGAAAGAGTGCTGAGCAAGAGAGAGCAGGATGATGGGACGAGCGGAGGGGTAGCTGTAGTACACAGGGAGGTTTAATGAAGATAAGTGATCTTACATGATGAACTGCATTTAAATCATGAGCTCAGCGAGCCTGACTGGACAGGCTATGAACAGAACGCACTGAAGCTAGCTCTTTGTTAGACAGAACAATAAATCAAGCCTGGGTTCTCAAACAAAGGTTTTTCTTAAGAGCAAAAAAAAATCGTTTAAAAGGCTCGATGCCTTCCAGCCCAGTCGATGTTCATTCTGAAATGAAAAATCCCATAGTAACTTTGCTTCATTTGCTTTATGTGGTGTAACTGACAGTCAACGACCACTAGTGAATTTAATTAACGTCTAGCCAGCACATCAGGACAAGTCAGGAAATTGAGTCTGGGTCGGTTGGAAGCCGAGGGGATCGGAGAAATTGACCTGGGAGTAAAGCACATCACATATACACATGGATACTCACTGGTCGCTAAAATGGAATTATCCAAATCAACTGATCACGTGGCAGCAGTGTAATACATAAAATCCTGCAGATACAGGTTAAGAGCTTCAGTTAATGCTCACACCAAACACAGGAATGAGGAAGCTCACTGACTCTGACCATGACATTTTTTCAGAAACCGCTGATCTCCTGGGATTTTAATGCACAAAAGTTTATAAAGTCGGAAAATACAGTGCTCTTCTGCATGCACTAACCCAGGGGTCGACATCCTGCGGCTCCGGAGCCGCAAGTGGCTCTTTCATCCCTCTGCTGTGGCGCCTTGTAGATTTGGAAAATAAATATTTAATTTAAAGTTAGTTAGTTTTAGTTAGTTAATTTAAAAAAAGTCATTCTAAATTCTAAGATTATGATGCTCTTGTAACATTAAAATAAACCGTTTTTATTATTTTTTTTGTCGCTCAAAATGCGCGTCATAACTGCCGACTTGCGAAATCCGACACACAGAAGCAGACTCAGTTTTGGTTTGACAGTTTTGATGTCATGCAGGGATGTCAAGTGTCACACATTGAGATTGACAGTCACGCATTTGGGTCTTTTGTCACGCTCTCCTGCCACACGTCGTATTTCTCACGCAGAAAAACTTTTTGACTATTTATCATTTATTTAAAATGCCGGAGCGCCCAAAATGGATCAGTCCGCACCGCTGTCTCTATGGAACCGGGCAGGAATGACGCGCGTCTCAGTTCTTAGTCGAGCCTGACACTTATCAGCCAATCAAAAAAAGAGGATACACAATAGCCAATCAGAAAATAGCGCTATCTGGGAAAGATTTAAAGCAACAACCAATGAAAAAAATTGGGGTTGCGGGGGGGTTGGAAAACTTGAGAGCCCTGGTCATGAATACGAAGAGGACTCAATTAGACATTGAACATCTTATTTGAAAGTAACCTTCAACCCAGCATCTTTTTTGTTAAAGTTAGTTCAAATTGTTCAAAATATTTTTGTTTGCTTGCAGAAATAATTTTGTTTACTCGGTAGCAGTTCATTGATTTCATAAATGCAACACACTATAGTTTTTTCTATACTTTCCATAAGGGTAAAGAACAATATATGCAGTGTTATCTTCATTTTAGATGTCAAATGGGTTTTGTGGCTCCCTGTGTTTTTTTTTTCTGTGGGAAACGGGTCCTCTTTGAGTGTTTAAGGTTGCCGACCCCTGCACTAACCGATAAAAAAGGTTACAGGAGAATGTGGAAGCCTGGTGGTTATAAGGTGTTGGACTACTGAACAGAAGGTCATGAGTTCAAATCCCAGGTCCACCAAGGTGCCAATGCTGGGCCGCTGATCAAGGCCCTTCACTCTCAATTGCTCAGTTGTATAAATTGAAATAAAAAAAAGTAAGTCACTCTGGATAAGGGTGTCTGCTAAATGCCAGAAATGTATATGTAAATGTAGAAGAATGGCCAGGTAGGTTCAAAGGAAAGTATACAGTAACTCAAATAACTACTGTTTACAACCGCAGTATGTGTGTGTGACGGAAATCATTTAACATTTTAGAAGCATGACAATCCAATCTTGGTATTATTTAATACGCTTATAATATTCTACAAAATAATAATAAAATAGAATATACATATTTCTAACAAGGATTTAAAGAAGCTGCATTGATATTAAAATTTTGTATCGAATCATTAACGCTGTAAAAATTCAGTATTTTTCGTAGATATTTTCTGTATTAATTTTCAGCATTAAATACTCAGTCTCAGCTCTCCGCAGGCTGTGGAGATCTATAGATATTTTCCAGTTATGCAAAATAAAATCTTTGCCATGTCCACAGTTTCTTTATACTCTCATTTCTTCTCCTCTCTTTCCTGATCCCAGAGTATACAGGTTCTGGATCAGAAAAGAAAACTGGGGAGAAAACACTCTTCAGGATATTGAGTTTGACAGCGTGTGAAGTTTTGTATAGGAGTTTGTATAATAATATACCACGGAAGTGTGGTTAGGTGAGGGACTAGTCTACTGAACTGTCCAGCAATCCAATAATAATATTATCAGTGTACAAACAAATTGGATTGAGACAGGAAGTAGGTAAAAATTACACAAAATTATATACAAGATTATGAAGAAACACAATGAGCCTCTTTTAAACATTTTGGTAAAATAAAAACTGTATATGAAAGTGACGTGACGTACGGCTAAGTACGGTGACCCATACTCAGAATCCGTTCTCTGCATTTGACCCATCCAAAGTGCACACACACACACAGCAGTGAACACACACACCGTGAACACACACCCGGAGCAGTGGGCAACCATTTATGCTGCGGCACCCGGGGAGCAGTTGGGGAGGTTCAGTGCCTTGCTCAAGGGCACCTCAGTCGTGGCCGGCCCAAGACTCGAACCCACAACCTTAGGGTTAGGTGTCAGATTCTCTGGTTCCTTTCAAGGTTTCCTGAATATCCTGATTTTTTATATTTACGTAAATAAATACGTATAAAGCTGTTATGTGAAGAAAAGGTGTGTGAATCCAGTTTATTTAAATAGCAAACTAAAGATTTACCAGATTTCCGAATGGTTTGGAAATGTTTTTCCTCACATGAGGAAAGATTTTCTTCATAGCCACATCTGTATATTGTTCATATCAGCTATGAAATACAGTTATAACTCATTTGGAATTAATAAATTATTTTAATAATATAAATACATTTCTCAGAAGTGGAAGTAAAAGATTTTTCATTCATAGCTATGCCAAAAAAATATTTATTTCATTTGTGTGTGTAAATAAAATACTGGGTTTCAGGTCAAGGTCTCTGACCCAGACCCTGACCTGGTGAGCTAACATTGCGCTAATGCCTCCAAAGCACTTCTGAGAGTCTCTATGGCATAGACCTAATGCTAAATGCTTTAAATGTAAATAAATATGTGATTTAAACCTGACAGTATAATCCCTATATTAAATTAGAGCAATCCAGGACAATGATATGATGTTAAGATGTTAGTCGAGGTTTACATTGGTTTGCCTTCTTTTATATAAATGTACACACACTTCCAGTTCTAGCAGAATACAAACATTTAATACAAAATAACAGGATTTTCATACAGACTACATTTTGACTGTACATGCATATCTTGATAAATGAGAGGTCTGAGAGGTTTTAATCTACACTTGGGCCATGTTGAGGTACTGTCCTCCTCTACTCCGCTCTCACTAATTACAGCTTTCCATGGTCATTTCCTCAAGGTTCTTTAAGGCAGTGAAAGCACCTGGGCTTGATTAGACACAGTGAGGGGTTTTACTACTGCCCCATGACCCACAGAAAGCCTCAGATTCTAGACTTTTAATTGGTTGACATAAACATGAGGAAAGTCTGTCTTCTAATTTTCTTCAAGGTATCAGGAGAGAAACCAAGAAGCTGCTCAGACAGACCTCTGCATAAGTCCAATACACTACAAGCATTTACACCGAACATAATTATTAAGTGAGAAAGACCTTCTTTGCTACGTCTACATGCTTCAATAACATAACTGAAACAGAAACAAAACACCTCTATTTTATTCAGGAGTCATTTCTAAACTCTCAAGCTGAAGGTCTCAGCACTCTGTCTATGTGAGTACCACAACATGTTCACCTGTATTGACAAATCAAGCTACTGAATTCCACCAATAAATGAAATGAAAGACTATGATCATCACACTCACAATAAAAGCCTTAAGATGAGACAGAACCTCTTACTCAAGCTGTTATTATGCAATTATATATCTAGCTTCCCAATACTGCAGAAATATAGTAAAAATGCCTTCTTTGGGCTATTTAGGTTTCAAAGTATCTCTGTATAACACAATCCTAAATTATTCCCTTTGAAATATTCGTGCCAACTCAATCATTTGCGAAGTATCAAAATATATTTATTCTAATTTAGTTAGCTTTATCGATACAAATCCATTTGAGTTTGAGTAAGCATGTTTCGTTTCTTATAAAAAAAATAAAAAAAACAAAAGCTAAAGATAATAACTCATATGCTACTGATGCAGTAGACAGAAGTGATTTTGAAAGACACTCAGGAATTCCTTAACGCTCTTACGGTCATAGAGCTACAGTGACTGTACTCCAAGCTATCAAACCGGCCAGTCTGTCTGCCTCCTCGAGACTGTCTGCTGCTTGACTTTTGCTGAATAAAGCATGCGGACGGAGAGAAGAGCTATTTCCAGCAGACCCGCCGGCCTCGGAGACTCCTTACCACACAAAGCTTTTTAATCTTCCTGATTTCCTTCTGGGAAAAGCCGGAATCACACAGAACGCTTCAGAGGCAAGCCTCTAGACCTACCCAAGCTGTAGTCTAGCAGGCTGCTTATCTCATTCAATGTTCATGTGCTGCTTTAATACTTAAAACACAGTTAATTTAACAAGCAACTAATGTCACAGTTTAACACTAAGCCTCTATTTAAAAGTATGTAATAATTCTAATATGCATTTATTAGGTAGTGCATGAATATGGAACAGGGTTCAGTCAGACATCAGATATTAATTTCATCAGGATTTCGGAAATAACATTATGGCATGATAATCAGCGTTGGTGTGTTGTGATGCCATTAACACCCTAATACAAGTGGAATTTTTTCCTGTAACATCACATCCCTCATATCACAGCAAACTGCCAAAGATTAAAACTGTATTTATTATTATTTATTATTTATTATTTACATGTGTTTATACTCATGTTCAATGCTGTGGATTGTCCACAAAACAAATGTTGCTCAATTAGAGTTCTTACTTCCATGTGGTAATTTTACGTAATAAGAGACTGTTTTGTAGGATATTGCATTTAATGAATACACATAATTTGGTGTTTAATTTGACATCTTAAATCGGTAAGACTAGACAATCAGAGAGAGGTTTGTGTGTGTGTGTGCGTGAGTGTGTGTGTGTGTGTGTGTGAGAGAGAGAGCATGAGAGAGAGATTTCTTTTCTTTTATTAGGTTGCCCCTAGTATTGCATGTTGCCAGGAAAATATTGAACTTTGGGTGTTCAAATGATTTGTCATGCTTGTTAAATTCATTCCACAGTCAAGAACTTTCAAGCCAAACTAGAAAACTAGAGACCCAATATGAAATTAGGAATCCAAAAAAAAGGGAAGTGGTTAAACACCCACATTCACTTTTACAACTGTTTATCCCCTTTTTATGCAGAACTTATTGTACACATAAATGTTCATACAAATAGTGCATAATCCAACATGCATAAATTCAACATTAAAAATAACTTCAATACCGAAATGCAGCAATATGTTGAACAATTTAGAATAGACAGCTTCATGTGTGTTTGGCATCAGCAGCTAAAAGAGTTCATGAGCCACGTAGCTGAGTGGCCGTGAGCACCTGCTGATCGAAAAAGAACTCCCACAGCCTAATCCGTACTGATGTATAAATCACTAAAACAACAAGCAACCATCGTGTACAGAACAGTTCAAACACAGAAATGTACACTGTGTGGATTCTCCATCACTCATTGCTCATTTGAATGGATGTTAGTTAAAAATCTTGTGAAGGTAATAAAGATTCAAATGAAGTATCAGGCTTTGTTCCCTTAATAATAAAAATGGCTTCCTCTTTAATGGGCTTGTTTTGAATGAGCAGGAAGTGAGAGACAATGTCTACTACAATAATATGAGAACCTGTTTTCAAGCTATGATTTTGAATATTCCCACTGGGTGATATTTCTGAAATTGATATCAGGTAAACCAGCTGATAAATTTGCCACAGCAGTTTCCACCGAGTGTTCCAAGTGCAAAGCCTGGGAAAGGCAGGTCTAAACCTGCTTCATTAACAAAAAAAGGTGTGGCATGACAGAAAATGCTAGATTGGCATGAGCAGGTGTGTGTGTGTGTGTGTGTGTGTGTGTGTGTGTGTGTGTGTGTGTGTGTGTGTGTCGGGGGAGATTCCACATTGTTAAACAACAGATGCAGAGCAGAGTTTCACAGCAGTCAGAAAGGTGTTTAGTCAGTGAACAAGATCCTGACTCATGGATCTCACCAATCTCTTTTATGTTCTTTTACTCTAGACTTTAATGAGTACCTGAAGTGAGATTTTTGTAGAATCAGCTCTGAGATCGACTGATATTTGGGTCAAAATTACACCTTAGTACTACTACTAATCATAAGAAGAAGAATCCTAAAGCACTGTTGATGAGCTAAATGTATGCTTTCATTTTAAACAAAAATCATCAAGGTAACAGTGTGGTACCTTTAACTCTTCCAAATTACTAGCTAGCTAATGTAGCTATTGTAAATGATAAGCATGTTGTTGTATATTTTGTCAGGTTTGGCTAAAAATATCACTGAGAATATGATAAAGTTGAGTCTCTGATCCTTAAAGTACACTTACCAAGTTACCAAAAAAGGGGTTAACTAGCGGCAAAAGGGGGCTAACTGGCGACAAAGATAGGGGCTAACTGGCGACAAAGATAGGGGCTAACTAGCGGCAAAAAGGGCTAACTGGCGACAAAGAAAGGGGCTAAGTTGCCTGTTGGCTATTAGTAATGCTATGAAGCCAATAGGTTTGCATAGTTACATTTATTTCTTTTTTTTGTGTAAAAGTATAGTTATGCTCTCAGGGAGTTCAAACAACCACTTTATCACTGTGCAAAAACATTTTAAACAGTTTTGGATGTGACAGACAGCTATGAGCATGATAGTAACTGCTCTAATGTGTGTTGTGGCCTCCTGCTTCTCTCAGTCTCTAGATTTGTTCACCATGGCAAAAATTTGCTGATTCATGCTAAAATAAATCTGAAAGATACAATAAAGGGATAAACCCTGTTACCTTAATGTAGTCAAAGGCCACATTAAATCATTTTGCTGAACCATTTTTCTGATTCAAGTCTTAAAGCCAAACAGCTCAAACTGTTGTATTGGAGAAGCTTTCAGAGATTCATGTTGCTATGTGACAGGCTACAACCGAAGTGTGAAATTATTGTGAATTATTGTGTGTGTGTGTGAGTGTGTGGTCCTTAGGAAAAACTATGTGCATTTCTTGTGTTTTTGGCCAGAGGTTAAAACCACAGCTGTCCTTTTCCATCTCTTGCTCATGGTTTGGCTGTTAGTCTGTCAATGATCATCTACTTATTTTTTCACGTCTGCTTTTTCCACTGCTCTGTACTCCTATCTGCATAGCCTACCGCCCCACCCCCCACCCCGACCCGCAACACACACACGCTTGCAAATGCAACCACTGCCCGAACACAGTAGTTCATCAGATAACTTTTCATCCATAAATTACTGTAATGTTTGTCATGCCCTCACCCTGTGTACAGAAGGATATTTGTGCCGCCATTATCAATCGTGTCAAGCACGTGTCAACGCAAGCTCACACGTGTTGACGACTGTGTTTGCATATCGACACCCTTGCTGAGATTGCCAACTGCCTTGATCCTTTTCTTTCATCCATTATCTTCATATTACCCTATTCATCCTATCACTTTTTTCCCTCTGAGTGCCACTTCCTGCCACCTGGCATGTTACTCTCACTGAAAGATGATTGAAGGAAAAAGACTTAGACATACTGTTTTTTTTCATACTACATAGAGACAGGAGTATGCAATAATGCATGCCAAAGTGATTATACAGTACATGGGCCATATAAATATAGTAGCCTGTGGCTTAACATATAACCTTATAAAATACACAGTAGCTATATTATTATGTATGGTAGACACAACTATAGTGATTATACAATTTTTTGGTTTAGCCTTAGTGACTATAGAGTATCATATTTAGTATAGTAATGTGCGATTTTGTTCTACAGTACACTATTTAGCCTCGTGGTCACTTAGTCACAGTGATGATATTTACAGATATACACCATACTATAAGTTTGAGGGTAGTATCCTTTTTTTCCATAAATAAATGTACTGACTATACAGTTTAGGTTATTATTCAGTATGCGAGTATCATACACCTTCATTTCCAACATAAAAGCATGTAAAATAGCATCTACATGATATAGCCTACTATTTATTATGTCACTGGGTGTTGTTGTGTGTAAAATAACATCTATATACCATATAGCCTACTATTGAGTACAGTAATGTGTGTTAAATAACTATACTGTTTAGTCTACCATTTAATATGGTGATGTGTGTTTTGTGTATAAGATAAAAGCTATACTTTGTAACCTACTATGTTGTACAATAGTATGCAATAATCTGTGGGGCGATGCCACAGTGGCCCGTTACATCTGGGTGACTTGGTTGTTATTAAAAGTGTTTAAAAGGTGAAACCAGGGTCTCGAGATGTTGCGCGTGTTTATAGCTAAAGAGGTTTTTACAAAGTGACTGGCTACTTTGAAAAAAAGTGTGTGTATCTGTGCCAGTGGTGTGGAATGGAGACAGGGGGAAGGGGTGTGAGACAACAGGGACAGTAAAGAGAGATGGAGTGTGAGTGAGTGAGGAAGTGAAGGGGAAGGGAAGGGGTTATGAGCCACATGCAGAGTTCTTTTGTTAAAATAGGCAGGAGATGATCTGTCTCTCTGGACTGGATTCGGGCCTCTGATCTAACTCTTAAATCCCTCTCCCCCTTTTCAGGAAGTCACAAACTATTGTACATGACCAGCTTTAGGAACTTCTTTATTTACTCTAGTCCTAGTGTTAGTCCAAAAAGCAAAAATGGCCCATAGTCTGGAAAGCAGTCGTGTGCAGAGAGCACTTCTCTAATTTTGGAGGGGAAACGATATGAAGTGTGAATGAACGTTTATAACTCTATTCCAGGAATAGAATGTGGGTCACAGCCATACAAGCGCACACGCACGCACGCACGCACGCACACACGTCCCGCGTGCATCTTTAGGCTTACATATGAAGTTCAGATTAGGTTCCAGTCCCAGAATTAGCTCCATGTTTAGGTTGCACACACATCACACATTAATCACCTACACTGTACTGGATCTATAGATTACCAAAGATTCGTCTGGATCAGACTTGATCACTCACCTCACAGTCGTACAGTTCTGTAAGCTGATCAATGATCCATTCCTCCAAGTTCAGTCTCTTCCTCAGCTCTTTCCGGTCGTATTTCACCGTAACCCGGCCTTGTTTCCGAGCCGGAGTCTCGGTCTCTTCGGTACCGGATGGAGTTTGGAAGTAGACCCGCGGCTGAGGGCTCGACTCCGGGGTTGTTACCGCTGCCATAGTCCGGTGTGGTGTAGATACAGCAGAGGGAGGAAACTCTGCTCTGGGATTTTCCTCGCCGTGTTGTTCAGTTCAATATGACTGAAAAACGCCACGTGAAGAAGAAACAGTGCGTCCGTCTAAGTGAACACACACACACACACACACACACACACACACACACACACACACACACACACACACACACACACACACACACACAGCTGAAATCTCCACTCCTGAATAGACCGGATTATGAATAACTGAAGCCTGTTAGGTCTAGATGAAGTAGAGTGAAACACAACACGTGTCGGTTTGTGAGCTGAGAAGAAGACACACACTTACACTTAGGGTCTGTCTGTCTGTCTGTCTGTCTGTCTCTCTCTCTCTCTCTCTCTCTCTCTCTTTCCGCCTATTTCTTTAGCACATGCAAAACTGGTGCAAATCAACTCGCTCTTCTTAACGTTATTCAAATCGACATAAGTGAAAACAAACAGTCCTTTATTCCTCCTCTTTTCTTCTCTCCGGTCGTTTTGTCCTTCCGTTACTCCTCCTCTCTCCCCTCTCTCTTCCTCTTCTGGCTGCTGCTGTAGATCACCCCCTCAAAACACACGCACTTTTTTTTTTTTTTTTTTTTTTGACTTTTTAACAATGTGGGGCAACTTTTATTTAGATGATAATAACTATTTAAAGAGAGCATAAAAGTTTCCTCATGGTTTCTGATTTTATTGTTCTGCTCAGATTCAGTAATATTACATTATTTTTACTGTCACCTGGTCAATAGAAGGACAGTGATGTACATGTTGGGTTTACTTTTCTTTGCTAAAATTGCTACATTTTATAATAGAAATGAAAATTAAGTTTGTTTTTTAATAATCTACTTTTTTTTTAAAGTGCATTTTATATTTCAGGACAATTTGCCATATCTACTAAAAGCAAAAACCAGTGACAGAAAAGAAATGTGAAACCCAAACCTGAAATAATTCTCACTCACTCACTTTCTACCGTTTATCCGAACTTCTCGGGTCACGGGGAGCCTGTGCCTATCTCAGGCGTCATCGGGCATCAAGGCAGGATACACCCTGGACGGAGATCCAACCCTTCGCAGGGCACACACACACACACACAGACTCATTCACTCACGCAATCACACACTACCTACCATGCATGTCTTTGGACCAGGGGAGGAAACTGGAGTACCCGGAGGAAACCCCAGAAGCACGGGGAGAACATGCAAACTCCACACACACAAGGGAATCGAACCCCGACCCTACAGGTGTGAGGCAAACGTGCTAACCACTAATGAGAATAAGTAATGATAGGCTTACACTTTACATGTATTCTGGGTAACTAAAATAGATAGACAAAGGGTGTACAAACCTATCTGTATGTTACATATGATATATTCCTATATATTTTATATATCAGTATCAGTCATGGCCTCCAGGCTATGTTTATTAAAACAAAGTATAAAATAAAAAATCTGCCTGATTTCTCAGTAGCTGAATGGATGAGGAGATGTAAACACATGACAGGCTGTTCAAACAGTGCAAGGTCAATAAACCTACACACTTACATATTTCATTCCTTTCTTTCTTTCCCTCCTTTTAGCATGGAATAGACTCAGTACAGAAACAGAACAAAAACAATTTGTCAGCGTGTACAACTTGGGAATTTCATGGCGAAATTTAGGATTAGGAAAGGATTTATTTAGAGAGGAACAAGAAGAAGACTGTAAGCTACTTTTGTAATAGCTGACTAAATATGTTTTATTTTAAACTCAATCCATAATGTTCCACAGACCTGATTCACACACACCTGACTTGTTACACTGGTTTGTGGGAGGACAGCGTTACAACACAAACATGCAATGAAGTTTAACATAAACTCCAGTATTTCAGCACACAAACGTGTTGACACAACATGGTAGTGCTCCAAGAGTCCAGCAGTTTATAAGACCTGAGCTGCCTGTCCTTAATGAGCCCTCGTAACTGCCAGTGGGTTTCGGTTATATAAATTATTCAACACAGTGTGTGGATCTTACACACTAATAATTAAAATAAACTGAGACAGACATGCCTTAACACACTTTTCATTTTTGTCTCGTATTACATTACCAGTGAGTTACACAGAGGTGGGAGAAAGTCACACATGTGCAAGTCACAAGTAAGTCTCAAGTCATGAATGTCAAGTCAAATCTTTTTTTAATATTTGTAAAGCAAGTCTCAAGTCTCAAATTTGTCAAAAAAGTCATATGACTCGAGTCCCACATCTCTGAGCAAGTTTTTTTTTTAAATATTAATTGTTCCTCTGCTATGTGTTCATTTTTTATAATCTTTTGTCTTGCCTTTGTTTTACGTGTCTCATTTTTAGTAAGCCATGTAATGGTTGTGGTTTAAGGTACCGTGAAGCACTTTGTCATATTAATAAAAATGCTATAGAATTAAATATCACTTACTTTTTTACTATTACCTTATGACTCTCACACGCCCAATGAATCAATGAATCAGCCTGAATGTTTTCGTATTTGATGAGCTTTGCTATCTGACATCCTCCTTCCATCAAAAGCTTCATTGTAATATAATATCTAGTAAGCAGTGTGTATATGCATTTTTTCCCCTTTCTTTCTGGTTTCCTAGAGTCCCAAGCAGCACTACAGGGTGTTAAACAGTGTGTGTCAGGAATTTGTGTGTGTGTGTGTGTGTGTGTGTGTGTGGGCAGTGAAGGATTTTCCTCAAAGCGTCAGGTGAAGGTGTTTGTGCTAAGTTCAGTTAAATCGTATGTAGTAAAAGCAAAATACACTAAATGCTTAAAAGATCTTATTATAGTCGGTAAGTATTTTTCTTTTCTTTGTAGTAGTAATAGAAGGCAAATGGCTAGCATGAAGAGACAAAGACATTAGCACGGGGGGGGGGGGGGAGAGAAGAGTTCAGCTACAACCTGTGCTTCATCTTGTTTTCACCTGTCCTACTGCTAAATGTCACAGTTCAACTGCAGTCCAAACTGGCTTTATTACAATGGTGAGAAGTAAGTTAAACCCCTGCTGGTGTGCCAGCAAATGGCAAGGAACTTGGAGCAGCTTGTTTGTAACCATAGCATATTAGCATACAAACGTTAATATGTTGAAGATGTAATTAAACATACACACCGCTGCACTGTGCATGAATACAAGGTATTTTTGTTTGCCAGTGAGAAAATAGTCAGACTCAAGCAATTACATGAGTCTTTTTTTTTCATATTTACCAAAATATATCAGGTCCGAAATTCCTTTCAATCTTTTAAAAATTTGTTTGGATCGAGCTCAAACATCGACTCGGGTGTTTACATTCAATTCGGTATATTGTTTGTATAGTGCTTGTTACAACTGACATTGTCTCAAAGCACCTTTACAGAAGTATAGAAAGAGAATAAACATCGGAATGTTTAAAAATAAGTTAGTATTTTGGTCTAACATCTATCCCTAATGAGAAATCCTACAGCAACGGTGGCAAGGAAAAACTCTGTGAAGAAACCTTGAGTGGAACCAGACTCTGAAGTGAACCCATCCTCATTTGGGTGGCACTAGACAGTAAATAACATAAATGTACATAATATCCTTTGTACAACAGTTTATAATAGGACATAAAGTATTTTCAACCCGATTTATTTATCAGTCTGATTACAAGTTAATAGGATGCATGTTAAACCTACTGATAGACTGAGAGACTTATATGACATTGGATGTTGTGTTAGTGCTGCCATCTGGCTGAAACTGTCAATGATGTCACTGTGTAGCAGTAAAATTAATCTTTTACATACTGTGTTTGTAATAATGGTTATAGTGTTCACATAACATACAAGTACAGATAATAGCATGGCCAAACATTTCCATGTGTACACTTTAAGATATGTTTTATGGTTGTAAAGGTAAAGTTTGTATTTTTAAAAATAATGAAAAAATAATAAAATAATAAAATAAATAATATAATAACCAAAATAAAATAATGACAAAGCCATGACTCACAATATCAGCACACTATAGATTTGGCTGCATTTCTTTCTTTCAGGCTTCGCCAGGGATCCCTGAATATTAGCTTCATCCCCAGCTGAAACTTTTTCCTTAAAAGGCACTATGCAAAGCATGCATAGTTTCAACATGAGATATGGGGTCGAGAGTTGTTTTAACTGACAAGATGATTAGTAGAAAAGGAGGAAAATGTATATTTTTAATGCACTTGTAATTTCTCTCACATGCAACAGAGGGCTCTAAAACAACCAATTGCTTCTTTAAAATAAGATAGCACATGGGAAAGAGAAAGCATACAATGCAAAAGTCTGAGGAAACCATTCTTTATGTATAATAGTTTATGCCAAGCACTGTTATATTGAGAACATAACGGTTGCTCTTTAAGTTGTATTATAACCGGAATTCTGCACCACTAATATACAGTAATTGCGAGCTGCGGCTATGAAAGGGATTTTACTGGAAGACATTGCCCTTTATTTAGACCACTGTTAAATGTAGTTGATCTTATGATGAGTATACAGTTTAGAGAAGGAGAGAGATATAAACAGGACAGAGGAAGTGTTTGTTACTTTGATAAGTATAAGATCAGATTGATTGGTTTGATTCGACTGGAAAAAAATTAAAGGGATTTAAGAAAAAGGTCAGAATGCAGGAGTCAGCAGAGTGACAGTATAACTGTGTGTGTGTGTGTGTGTGTGTGTGTGTGTGTGTGTGTGTGTGTGTGTGTGTGTGTGTGTGTGTGTGTGTGTGTGTGTGTGTGTGTGTGTGTGAAATCTGTTTATCTGCTGTTAACTTTAATTAAAGTCACTGCAAAAGAGTGAAAACAGAAAACATGTTTTTGCTCCATGCAAGTCCAGTATACATTCAGCTTTTATGAATTTTATACTTTTATTAAATTTAAATAGGAAGGTGGGCTTACTTCCCATGTCTTGTTTAGAGATAGTTGATCACATGAAGAGAATTTGGCACACAACATTCCCCAGTGAGTGCATTCTTCTGGCAATCTCAGCTGGAAGAGTTGCACTGTGTCTGTGGAGGAAGCATGTGTTAGCATTCACCCTCCCAAACTAGCAGCTATCATATAATTAGGGAATTGCAAAATGGGTGGGAATGGCCAACAGCTAATTCTGAGGAAATAATATTAGAAAAAAAATTATTATGCATTTAAAAATGACCAAGGAAAATATGGCAGATTGTTCATTTCAGTACATCCAGCTGAAAGAAGCCAGGCAATATCAGAAAACATCACAGACACAGTGCCCATATCTCCTTACAGCCATCACTTTCAATTGAGAAAAAAAGAACCACATAGAACTACCAAGCTCACATCGATTGCCAGAACATATGCAACATGACCTTCAATTCAAACCCCCAATAATTACAACACAAATCTTTCACAGAACCAATATTACAACTTAGAAACTACACCACATGGGACTCAACACTGCCAAGACATAATAGATGTTTGTTTTCATGCTTTCTGGTTTCGTCATTACATCCAGAATTGTTCAAGATCCTCAATGTCTGCATCTCCATAATCTCCATTATTACTTTTTGACATCTCCACATTACACAACACTCAAACATGAAAGAAAGAAAGAAAGAAAGAAAGAAAGAAAGAAAGAAAGAAAGAAAGACTCAACATAAACACTCAACATGCAATCATTACCTACAGACAAGTATTTAATTTATATATATAAGATAAGAGAGAGAGAGATCACACAGCTTATGGTTAACACAATTAAAGAATTTGTGCATCAGAAATTATTTAAGGGAAATTAATTTTTATGTTTTGCATTCTGACTGATCTTAATGCAGTTTATCGCTATATCTGAAGTTGGCTCCTGTAGTGCTGGAGAACAGTCCCCTAAACACACAAGCCATTATTTCAGTTGTCATTGGCTGAAACCAGACAGTGTATATGGCACCATGTGACTGAACATTTTACTGGTGGGAACCGAGTGGCCCATGACATTGGTTGGGTTTGGGACTAGGCAGACAAATCCTAAAACCCAAAAAACCCGACCACACCATGACCTCACCTTTCAGCATGACAGTGCCTGGTCCTTCATTGCAGGGATTCTGTGGCAGCTCATAACCCACTTCTTCAATGTTCTGCAAGACATGTCACATCTTTGGAATGCTATGTATACAAAAGCTTTTCTAGTTCCGACTAATACATGACAGTTGTAACAGAAGAGTGGGATGAAATTTACAAGCCACAATATGATAACACAATATGATATGCACTATGTAAAGATAAGCATTAATAGCTCATGAATCGATTTCCTTATCAACTGTTCTCATGGATGCATTATTTTTAGTATTTAAGCTAATTATCATACAATAATGGCATTTGGCAGACACACTTATCCAGAGCAACTTACATTCTTACATTTACATCATCACTTAAATTTTATATAATGGAGCAATTGAGAGTTAAGGGCCTTACCCAAGTGCCCAGCAGTGGCAGCTTGTTGGTCCTGAGATTCAACCTTCTGATCAGCAGGCCAATGCCTTAAGCTCTGAGCTACCACTTGCCTGTATGATTAGGCTGTGATTTATGTAACTACATAGTCTAAAAGCATGTAACTAAAAGCATTTGGAAACATAAAAAGCAAAAGACACTGACCTAATTAGTGTTTCATGCACATTTCAGTTTCTAGGCTTAAAAGTCATTCAGTGCTTCCATTGCCCTGTGTGTGTGTGTGTGTGTGTGTGTGTGTGTGTGTGTGTGTGTGTGTGTGTGTGTGTGTGTGTGTGTGTGTGTGTGTGTGTGTGTGTGTGTGTGTGTGTGTGTGTGTGTGTGTGTGTGTGTGTGTGTGTGTATTGATGCAGTAGGTGGCGACAGAGTATTCTCAGATTTTGGACAAGGCCTGCAGATAAAGCTTTGAGAATCCTGAGGCTTCAACAATGAGGCTTTTGAAGCTTTTTAGAGCTGCTGGCCAGCAAATTTCTGCTCTCTGCAGAGTAATGTGATCAACCTCACACTGCTGCTGGGACTGAGTCAGGACTTTGTTATGAAGAAATAAAAACATAGGAAAAACTTGAGTGAAACGAGGATTGTGGGAGGATGTAAGACAAAATATTTTTGAACATTAACATGTTTTTGTTCCTAAATAACACTAGTTAACACATTTTGTGTGTGTGCATGTGTGTGTGTGTGTTCCCAGTCTGCCTTAAGGTTCTTCTGTGCTCTAATACAATGTGTCTCTGTAAGTCTTTGGCATACAGTCAGAAATGGTCTGATTAGACTAATGGGACTACAGATACACAGAGAGAAAACCTTTTAATTATCTATACTCACCTCTACTGTCCCTCTTCATTATTCCTACATTATGTCTCTGTAATTATATGCACAATGTTCAAAACTCTGATTCTTTAAAGCAAGGACAATATAACACAATAGGTGCACAAGCCTCAAGTGTCACCTAAATGAGGACGGGTTACTTCCAGGTTTCTTCCTTTTCCATCTAAGGGAGGTTTTCCTTGCATCAGTCACCTCAGGCTTGCTCATTGGGGATAAATACAAACACATTTAAATATAAGTCTAATATAATCCTTGAATATTTGTCAATCATTGTATAATGTTAACCTTTTTTGCTGAATTTGAACAAGCATAGTGTCGAAATCTCTGAAATATGATCCGAGGTAGCCGGTTCCCACACTGGTCAGCACCTGTGTGAATAAATGTGGACATTTAGCTGGGAAGGGAACACCTGTTGTGGAAATATGGAGAAAAGGGACTGACATTCACAGGTGCTGAAAAGCACAAACACAAACTCAAACATCATGATGGAAGGTGCTCGAAATCACCTGTTTTTTAGGCTTATGTGCTAAAAGAATGCTCTCCAAAAGGGGTGTCCAATATTATCAGGAAAGGTCTGGTGTGGGTTCAGGTTTTTATACCAGCCAATCAGAAGCCACACCTGAGTCTCTGAAAAGCCAAGAACAACTGATTAAAAAGGTGGAATTGGGTGTAAATCCTGCTTTACTGGAATGAAAACCTGCACCCTGCATACTGGTACTTTGTAGATTAGATTTTAGACCGCTAATCTAAAACATTTAGAATCCTATCACATGCTAGACCATAGTTGTATATTATTTAATAATGCTCATTTCTTTATAAAAAAAAGTGCTGAGCCATGTTTGTTTGCTTCACCTGCCATTCCTAGTCACTTGTGTAGAGATGTGTGTGTGTGTGTGTGTGTGAGTGTGTGTGTGTGTGTGTGTGTGTGTGTGTGTGTGTGTGTGTGTGTGTGTGTGTGTGTGTGTGTGTGTGTGTGTGTGTGTGTGTGTGTGACAATCCACAGCATTTTCAAATACAATCAAAGGTGATTCTTCTTGGTAGGCTATCTAAGGCTATTCATTAAAAACGTTATGAAGGAAGAAGAACCAAAAGATCCTTGAGACTGTACATATGTGAGTCCGCAGGCATTTATGTCTCCATAACTTCACTTAAACCTTTATCGTGAATGAGCAATATATGTCCATTACAGTTCATAAACACCTTCAAACCTAGGGCCAATTTAGAATAGCCGAACAAGCTACTGGAATGTTTAGGGAGGTGGGAGGAATTAGGAGTAACCAAGAGAAAACCCACACAAAGAAACCTAATCTCAGGAAAATGCCCTATAGCTGTAAGGCATCAACCCTCCCCATTGTGCTTTCTATCACTTTATCTGATCAACACATTTTAAGGCTCCACATTTCTGATCTTCTGATCATCTATATGTCAATGCATCACCAAATGTATGTTTTATAACTGCTGCGGCTCCTGTATTATACATGCTTTAATTTTTGTCATTGTTTTGATTTTTTGTGTGTATTTGTGCTTCAGCTGGGGATTTTGGCATGGATTTATATCAGTGTGTTATATCCCTCTCTCTCTTTAAAAAAAAGCATATACTCTGATGCACCTCTTGTTGATTCACATAACACAGATCTATCATCTCAAGACACAATTTTTAAAACATGCTACTATGAATTATGCTTTATACAATTCATTACTTGGCAACAAAAGCATGCAGAGCATCTGCTTAAATACCAGGGAGTATGTCAGTACTCCTCAGATTGGATCTCTATCAGATACTGGCCCAAACCCAGAGCTCTGACTAGTCTCATACTGGAAAAGGTGTGGTATGTGTTGGAATACTGTTTTGGTAATTGTTTCTGGTTTAAGTTTGAGAACTTGGATGATTTTTATTATTTAAAAAATTATGTCAGATTTTGTCACACATTGGGCTTTGACGGAGACCTTTAAGGCACTGAATAAAGTCAATAACTGAATGTTAATTTAATTAGAACTGGTCAGACCTGTGGATTAAAACTTCAGAATGAATGAATACATTCAGTGTTTTAATTCATTATGAGTTATTAAAACATCCTCAATCATCAGGAAATGAAGACAGGCATGACTAAAGTCAAGTGATCACTGTTAGGTGTCGGAGACCTTTGTATACGTATGTACACAGTAAGAGTAAGAATGTTGATACCTACTACAAGTGCAAGAATAAAAATGCACATATAGTGTAATGTCTGGGTGAATTGCCGGGTTTTGGTGAACTGGTGCCAATGAAGTGAAGCAACTGGCAATGTTCTTGTTGAAACCAATACAGAGCCAAATAAGTGGCAACTGGAGACTTTATAGGGAGCAAAAGCAAGGATTTGGAGTATTTTAGGAATTCTTTCAAGTCTTTTTCCCTAGTGAGAATTTAAGCCTGCTTTAATTTCAGCAATGCTACAGACAAGGAAAACATGCTATTAAAGACTGATGGGGATGCTCTCTCTCCCTGATTTCTCCCTCGCTCTCTTTATATCTCTCTGATTTCTCTCTCTCTCTCCTGATTTCTTTTTTCTCTCTCTCTGTCTGTCTCTCTCTCTCTCCTGATTTCTTTTTCTCTCTCTCTGTCTCTCTCTCTCCTGATTTCTTTTTCTCTCTCTCTCTGTCTGTCTGTCTCTCTCTCTCTCTCTCTCCTGATTTCTCTCTCTCTCCTGATTTCTTTCTCTCTCTCTCTCTCTGTGTGTGTGTGTGTGTGTGTGTGTGTGTGTGTGTGTGTGTGTGTGTGTGTCTGTCTGTCTCTCTGGCAGGGTTGAGTAAGTTGAAATCACGCTTTTTTTACCCTTCACTGCTCCGCCATAGAAACAGAACCCGCCTCTGTGTGAGAAAAGGAAAGTAGCAGAGTGACAAACTGTAAACGATAGAAGACGAAGAAAAGAAGGGAAGAAGAAAGAAAAGCAGCGACTCCCTCGTCTGTTCGCATTTCTCTCTCACTTCCTCAACTCCCCGTCTCTCTCTCTCTCTCTCTCTCTCTCTCTCTCTCTCTCTCTCTCTCTCTCATACACACACTCTGTCTCTCCGTCGTTCACAAGGAAAGAAAATGAAGGGAAAGGAAGGACACTTCTCCGTGCGCGTCGGAGTCGAGTGAAAGTTTGCCGAAGGAAAAGAGGAAGCAGCAGCAGGACGCAGACGGGAAGGAAAGTGTAAACTACGCGGATGAACCGAGCCTGTCGAGTTGTACACTGTAACACACTTTACCGGACTGTAACACACTTTACCGGACTGTAACACACTTTACCGGACTGTAACACACTGTACCGGACTGTAACCAGCTCGCCTGCTCGTTAATGTGTGACTCAGTGCTGAGTGACTTTCGCACACTCGCTCCTCTTTATTTCACACACTCAAGTTCGTGCGGTCATCACCGGAGTCGGAAACTCGCTCCAGGAGCCCTCTCAGGAGTGTGTGTGTGTGTGTGTGTGTGTGTGTGTGAGAGAGAGAGAGTGAGTGAGACAGTACTGTGGACCTGACGAAGACGAGGACAGGCTGTTATTGCAGCCATGGCCGGGGCGAAACCGGGAGTGCACGCGCTCCAGCTCAAACCGGTCTCCGTGCACGAACTCCTCAAAGGGGGAAGCAAGTTTATTAAATGGGACGAGGTAAGCGGAGAACATGTGTGTGTGAGTTTTGTGTAATGTCCTTACTGAGGGATTGTCATGACTCCTGCCTGTATGTTAGAGTAATTGGGGAGGTCATTGGAGGCGCATGACTGACAGCTGAGTGCTAATGATCTCAACGCTCTAATGTTGTGTTCAACACAGATTCCTGTCCAACAAGTTTCCCTTACATGCACGTTTCTACCTCCCTACACTACACTACACTACACTAAACCAACACACACCACAATACACTACACTATACACTACACTACAGTACACTACACTACACCAAACCAACTAAACAACCAAACAATACACTACACTATACACTACAGTACACTACAGTACACTACACTACACCAAACCACAAAACAATTCACTACACTACACTAAACCAACACACACCACATCACACCACACTACACTACACTACACCAAGCCGAGGGCGCACTACATTACACTACACTACACTACATTACACTACATTAAACTACACTACACTACACTACACTATCCTGTCCTATCCTACTGCACACAACACGCTGCTTGGTCAAAACAGAGCCACTTTTCGGTGTGTGTTTGTTTACTTGGGTATTTTGCGGAAGTTAAGAAAACGTGACAAGTTAAGGGGTTGACACTTGATACTAACATTTGATCTGTGAAAACTGTGATTTTTCAGGGATTAAGAGGGAATTTAGAAAGTGGAGAAGCAGTATTTCCTTTATAAACTCCAATCTGTGGAATCAGTGCTGTTTAATTTATGTAGTATTTGTTTTATACATCTATATATAAATAATCCACCTGTCTTTCTGTGTTTAGGGTATAACTACATGTTGTTGACTTCTGTCAGGACATTTATACATTTTAGGTACTTGTCGGTTTAGCAAGCTTCTGATATCGTGTTTGTAGTATTGAAAGGTTTCAAGTAAGAAAATGATCTTGTGTTTAAATTTTATGATAAAACTTCTACACACAGGGATGGCATGATGGTGTGGCAGGTAAAGATGCCACCTCACAGCTCTGTGGTCCAACTTTCCGCCCTGACCTCAGTATGAATTTACATGTTCTTTTTGTGTCAGGAATTCTCCAGGATTTCGTTTCCTTCCAACTCACAAAAACATGTCCATAGACTGTTTTTGGCAGAGCTAAATGCTCCTAGATGTGAATATGTATACATGGTGCCCTGAGATGCACTGATCTCAGTGTTGCATTTTTGCCTTACACCTAGTGTTCCTGGGTTAGGCTCCAGATCCGCTCCAGAAGATAAATGAATGAATGAATGAATGAACAACTGCATAGAATGATGCAATAGATTTGACACAATTTCTATAATCGAGCTTCAAAATGTTACCTGTGATTTCTATTGTTAACATAATATTATTGTAGAATTCATAGATTTCTGTCTGATTATAATACCAAAGCTGAGACATGCTCATTGTTCATCTTACTTCTATATGAACATTCTGAAAAATATCATCAGTATCTTTAGACATCTTCCACTTAATTTCTAGCCTTCTTGTATCAATTTTAAAAATGTATACACATGTAGTTGTGTGTGTGTTTTCTTCATATTGAGGGGTTTCATTTTATTGTTAAGAATGTTTCCAGGTAATAAATCTGTTTCCTCTTATAGTGTTGTAACTGCTGTCTGTGGCAGTTGACTTGAAGGAAGCCTGAAGGATAGGATTGTGTAAGAAGATGTTGAACTGCAGAGTTTGTACATCTCACCAGATCATAGTCTCATTAATAATTAACAGTACAAGCCATGGTTGTACATGAATTGCTCGCTTAATGTATTTGCAATGTCTATTACTATGTTTAGGGCTTCTTAGCAGACATACATGACTGGACATTTTTAGTGGACAGTGCACTATAATATGATAACATATGATATTCCATATTTCATTGTTATTTCATTGGTATCTACCTGCCTGTGCTAATTGTAGCTACTCTTCTGACCAGAGTACTAAGCCTGTGCTTGCATTTGTCATTGTTCAGCAGCACAAATATTACTATCTGCAATGATCATCCAAATATCAATTGCATGTGTGTTTATTAGCAATTGATTTGTTACAGACAAGAAAAAGCGACTCTCGTTTACGATTGCTTCCCAAGGAATACCTGAGTTTCTTAGTACTACACAATTCATTGTGTAAAAGCATGAGCGTAGAATAAAGACATGCACCTTTGTGGCTGTCCTATAGCATGAAATCACACTGATTTTTAGCACCACACAGCATCTGGTGATGCTTACTAATCTGAATGTTTTCAAAATCTGTTGTTCTCTGGGTCAAGGGACTGTTGACATTAGCATTAACGCTATAGAACTATAGCAGTGAAATCATGAGGCGTTCACTGGAGGTTGTGAAGTGGTGATGTCATTCCCCAGCATTACCTTTTATTTTGCATTCAGGGCGATGGGAAGAAACAAAAGCAGGGTGAATTTCCCACTGTGAATGTTTTTCAGGCAATAATATCAAAGATGCCATGTAGACTGGGGGAAAGGAGAGTATAGCTAGCTAGGCTACATTCCAAAGCACCTACTATTGTTCTATATTGTTGCTGTATGAGGAGGAGGGTGCACTATTTGAAGCAACAAAGGTGGCATATTATTCTTACATAGTATGTAGTGTGATGTGATGTGGTGTGGTGTGGGAGTGAGGGGGGGGGTGGCAGGGGCAATGCGGTGCAGATGGTGCTTCACAGCTCAAGTCTCCCTGGTCCCATACTGAACGTGAGTCACTGACTGTGCAGTTTCACATGTGTTTAAGTGGGTTTCCTCAGGGTTCTTCAGTTTCCTCCAACCTGCCAAAAACATGCTGGTAGGTGAATTGGCTACTTGGTGTCAGTGAGTGTCTGCACATTGTGTTCCATCAAAGCTGTATTCCCTCTTTATGCCAGGGTTCCTGAAATAGGCTCCAGAACCACCATGGCACTGAATAGATGAAAGTGTCTACTGAACACAAACGAATGACTGAAAATCATTGTTATGTGATTTGAAAACAAGCTCTTGTAGGATTTTTTTTCTTTTCTAAAATGGCTTGAGTGATGATTCATCAATGCACTTTACTCTTTCTAGACTCCACCCATATCTCTCTATTCAGTACTTTTGGAACCTGGGAGGAAAATTTAGCATCGGTACTGTGTTATGGCATGACTGAGCAAAACATTATTGATATGTGTCGAGCAGAACGGTACAGACTCTCAGCACAACACACACATATACACACACAAACACACACGTGCTCACATGCTCTTCACACCTTACATCCAGCTGTTGGAACATTTAATGGAATGAACAGATGCAGGCTAATGGATTCACAAGCTAATGGGTGTTCACGTCTTGAATTACTCGTGGTTATGCTGAATGTTCGGGTGTAATGAGCATGTGGTCAAATTCAATCTTCATTTTACAGTAATTGCCTAATGTTCCATCACAGGATACAGTATCCTCGGGATGCTGTTTAAAGAAGTGACATGATTGCTTGTGACTGTTGAATGTCTGCCGAATAGGTTTAAAAGAAAGAAGAAAGCATAAATATCTGAGAGAATTTGACAAGAACCTAATTGTGATCCCTAAATAACTGGCAGAGATGCCAAAACCTGGCATGCTACAAAAATGGTCCAGAAATGGTTTGAGGAATATGATTAAAAAGTGCAAGCTGTTGGCTCCTCAGTCTGATCAAGCATCTATGGGATGTGCTGATCAAATGGAGCCTGATCCATGGAGGAACCACCTCACAACTTATAGGAAATAAAGAATGAGCTCAGAATGTTTTGGTGTAATGTCACAGCACTTTTGTGCACTGAAGTCCATGCCTGATGAGTAAGTGTTTTGCTGGCACGATGGGGGCCCAGACAATATTA
>NC_062518.1:35103639-35158639 GCF_022655615.1 Tachysurus fulvidraco
TTCCCCAGAAAAGCATCATTAATCATGGAGACAAACTAAGTTAACGGAATAGATTAGACAGATTTAGACAGAGCCTAGTTGAGGATTGAGGTTTTAAACCTTGTTAACATGTTTAATGGGTTTTGCTGACTGCGAGAGCAACCTGTTTTTTACAGGAATGTCCTGAGAAATGTGGGACAGGTGGTCCATCTTATCTCTGTGGCTCATCTGCTCCTGACATGCGACCTGACCGGTCAGACCAATGCTCACAACATACAAGTGTTATGAAGAAACTGGCTTCAAGAATAATAATTCTTCTTCTTCTTCTTGTTCTTCTTCTTTTTTTCTTCTTTTTCTTTTCTTCTTCTCTGCAGTAGTAGTAATAGTAGTAGGAATAATACAATGCATCATTGATAATTATTTCATATTCACTGATGTTATTTATCTATCTATCTATCTATCTATCTATCTATCTATCTATCTATCTATCTATCTATCTATCTATCTATCTATCTATCTATCTATCTATCTATCTATCTATCTATCTATCTATCTATCTATCTATCTATCTATCTATCTATCTATCTATTTTTAAATACATCTATTATTTGTCCAAAAGTGTACATGGACATCTGACCATCGCTGACCTTCTTTTGGTGTTTAAAACATTGGATGCGGACATTATTTCCAGTTTAATTTGACCAGGTTACAATTCAACGTATACACACTGACACATGACCCTGTGACACTCATTGCTCAATACAACCATGGAGATTTGTCTGACCGGTAGAACACGTCCCCTGCGTGTGTAGCACAATCCTGTTGTCCCTGACATGGTGCACATACTCATGCTTGGTCTACTCTAGTTAACAGAACTGCGCTTGGTTATAGGTAGATTGATTGAGACACCGAAAGGACAGTTGGCACTTCGCAGTATTTTAAAAAAAAACTGCACGCTACGTTGTTACGTTATGTTAATGTTTCGTTCCATGTTAATACCTTAATAAACCTAGTCTAATTAATGAATTGTCAATTATTAGTAGATCTGCCTATTATTATTATTATTATTATTATTATTATTACTACTACTCCTACTACTACAAATTAGAATCGTTGAACATTTTTAAGCCTTAAGAAATCTGCCAATAGAATAAGAAACTTTAAAGCTTACAAATATTATAAGTCAAGCTTAAAATATTATAATAAGAAATGTAAAGAAATTCTTTAGATGTTTAGAATCGATTCGAGATATAATCACTCCTCTTTCCCCCTCCCTCTCCTTCTGCCCTCCTCAAGTGTTTACCTCGTCCCCCTCGCGCATCCTGTTTATGGCCAGGACAGACGTACACACTACATAACTCCTATTCCACAATACGCACATATGTCCCAAAGATGTGCTGTTTTATGTGGTACGGCTTTTCCCCAGGCGGTACCAAGCATCACGCATGAAAGCGGTAGGTCCAGTACACGCAAAACATGGCCTGTGCTGGCTTTGCTCGTCTCAGGAGGAGATTTCGTATAACAGCTTTGAAAAGCTGTACTTCCAAAAGCAGACACTTGCTTTTAATCAGCGCTACGAATGATTTTGCATTCAGCCAAATTTGAAAATGGGATTCGCATGGAATTACAAGGCTTTTGCCCTATACATATTAAATAAAGCAGGATAAAACTGTGGGCACCTCCTTTGAAAGCTACCATACTACTATACTATACTATACAGAAGGCAAAAAGCAGTACACCCAAGGAGTAGCGTGAATACATTCTCAGTATTCGTAAAAAAAAAAGAAAGCGAGAAATAACCAGATGACTAACTGCTTCCTCCATGATTCAGCAGGCAACACGACTGCTGCTGAAGAGCCGTGTGTAAGTGCTGTAGGTATTAAACCTTGATCCTTGTGGTTAAACTCCTTCTTGTTTAACAACACCTGACTGCAATGTTGTTGAAGGTCTAAATAACAGCTGCGGTTTTTGGTTAATCTCATGTTATAGATCACATGACGGGGCCAACATGGTGGTTGTAGTAAGTCCAGATTGCATTCATACTGCACACATAGCACGCAGAAGGTACTGTGACGGTACGTGATTTCGGACATGCGCCTGGGTGTTTTTACTAGCGACAAGTAAATCGGTTTCATTATATCAGTTCCATTAGTGATATGGAACTTCTGTGTCTGTATGTTTTGTGTTGATCGAATAGCAAATGCTATTTTGCTATTTTATTGTCGTGTATGAAAGAAGAGAAATGACCTTAAATTTTGATTTAAACAGTCACACTAATACAATGTATTTTGCTTAGCTTGGGGATAACAGCAGCTTCTCTGTTTTCCGTGTCGGAATTCCGAATTGAGAAGCGTTTTTTTCTTTCTCGTTCCAAGTCGAAGTTTGAAATATGTATAATTGCACTAAAGAATGTCCTGAATTACTGATTAATTTCCCCCCTAATGAAAGGCCTCTTGTTTGCGCCTCTCTGGTGTAGCTTAGAGGCCCTGTCTCTGTGAGGCCCTCGGGGCTATTGCTGTGCATTACTCTAGGTATCTTGCTTGTTGTACATCTTTTTAGCTCAACTCGTCCGTGAGGGCCCGTGAAGCAGTACTTTGACCCCATCACCTTAAAGAAGAGACGTTGCACTTGTGCTCTGTGCTTATTTGTGAGTGCCTTTGTATGAGAGAGTACATCTAGTGCAGATCATTCATGAGGCCTTGGAAGCATTGCTTTGTGGTTCTGTGGTGTTGCACATCTGTGAGACTCTCAGGTGAGGTGTTCAGAAGTAGTACTTGTGTGGTTCTCTGGCACAACTCATCCCTCTGAAACAGTACTATATGGTTCTCTGGTGCAGCTTGTTCATAAGCCCCTCTATAGCAGTACTTGTGGATCTCTGACACAGCTCCTGTCAAAGGACATCTGAAGCAGTTCTGTGTGGTTCTCTAGTGCAGTTCTTGTTTGAGGTCCTCTGAAGCAATACATTGTGGCTCTTTGCTGCAGCTCATTAATTGGGACCTCTGAAGTAGCGTCATGCTTCATGCCAACTTGCTTGTGGTGCATTTTGGCATTCGGTCACACACGTTTGAGGCGGTACTTTATGGCTCTTTGATGCAGCGCTTAGTCCGATAGGCCGTTGGCTGCAGCAGTTTGTTCCTCAGAGCTCTCAGAAAAATGTTTGTTTGATGCACTCACTCCGGAAGACTATTAGAAACAGTTCTATGGCCAGTGTTGACTTTTGCTCGTGTGTTAATGAATGTCTCACCACACACAGAAACACGCTAGAGAATACTTGACACAGAGGTGAGAGAGCAAGGGTTTGAAGGGCGGTGTTACAACAAAATGCCACTTTGTCAATCTCAGCTTTCCGCAATTCACATGTGGGTGTGTTTGACCTTTGCACTCTGCCTCCAGGCTTTCCTCTCTACCTCGATTAGGATTGTTGGCTTGTTCCTGAGGGAGACCTGGTACTGTTTGTGTATGGGTGTGTGTTTGTTTTATGCTGCTGGAACGTGCAGGGAGGCTGCAGTAAATCATTGAAATCATGTCATAGCTGCTCAAAGGTCTCGCTATCTCCATCTGTCTCCTGTCTTTTTTTTTTTTTTTCTCCAGATTTTTTTTTCTTTGTCCCCATTCTGCCTCTATCTCTAACTCCTCCTCCTACTAGTGTCTACTGTGTATCCTTGTCTTTTTTTCTTTGCTAATGAGTAAAAATATAAATTACGGAGAGTCTTAGCAGTATTCTGTTACAAATGGTCAATAGACAAACTGAAACACAGCAGGAAACTAAACACACACTCTAAGAAATGGCTTGTTTACCTTCCCTCTTTGTTTCAACATGCCCAGCAATTATACACTATGAATCTTGCAACACATTTCCTTCTCCAGGTCTATGGCCTTATATGTTCTTATATGTTCTCATTTTAACATGCAGTACATCTCATGTCAAGTATTTATTGTTGGGAATTGCAATCCCTTTTAGCCTCTCTTTCAAGTCGTCGGCTATCGTCGTTGTTCGGTCCGTCTGCCGCTGACGTTACGCAACAGTGTTCGTTTCTGTCACTACTGTTTGTTGGTACTGTATCTTGTGCACATGTAGCAATAATTCTTGAGAATGTGTCCTATTCTTCTGACCACAAGAGACACAGGGCAGCAATGCAGTGCATACATATACAGTGAAGTATGAAAACCTAGAGGAGATTAAAGTAGCAGTGGTTTGGGTTGCTTGTATGCGTTAGTTCAGTTTGAGAAGAAGGAATGTAAGATGCAAAATATGTAGCTCTATAACATGTTAAATAATGTTAAACGTTACTCCATAACTTATAATAACGTAGATAATCGATGTATCTGGAATTGCATTTATTCTGTAATAGCATGTAATTTAAGAAATTGATTCACTGGAGAAATTGATTCAGTTGATAAATTGATTTATTGCGGAACTGATTCAAATTTATTCAAGTAAGACAGTAAGATGTGCTGCTATGTTTACTACAAAAGGAAAGCAAAAGGTTTTGCAGTAGTAATGCATTGGTGAGTTGCACTTCCCATTCTGCACATTTTCTGGAATTCAAATGCTTTGTTAATTATGTTTGTAGTTGCATTGTTTGTTTTTTTTTTCTTTTTTTTAACTAGCATTCAGCTCATGCGGTGGAACTGTTGAGGAACCTGAACCTAACCAAATGATAAATGACTCATTCTTCTTTATCGACATATTCAACATTGGATCTTCTGGTCCTTTAACAGGCCTGTCATCTTCTACCCTGAGCCTGCTAATCATTTTCTAAAAGTTTGGATAGAAAGAGTTACTAATATTAGTAACAGGCTCTTCCAATGAGAAATTGGTCTGAAGCAGGAATTATTAAGTGAAAACGGAAAATCTGAAGTCTGAAATCTCCCTTTTAAGTAGAATCTGAAGTGTATCTATTATCACATCAATACACAGAAATTGTTCACCTACAAGTGAAGGCTGATTGTGAAATTTGATTAGAGAGCTGAATTTTCAAGTATTTCGGGTTCCCAGTGTTCCAAAAAACTCCCCCATTAAACTGATCCTACTGGTGTCTGTCGAATCAAAATACAAATGACACAAAAGGATTATGCTGATTCTGTCTATTGTTTTTCTTTTTTTTTCTTCACAGCCATTCTGAGAGGAAAAGATGATCAAGCATGTTGAGCAGTAGCTCAATTCTTTAACCCTGCCTAGATAAATGAGTAAAAAGTAGGTTGCTCTGGAATACAGTGACTAACTGTATTTCATAAGCACATCCTCTGTTCATCTCATGGTACATCAGTTAGGCAGGTTGAAAAATGTCGAACCAAATGTGTCCCCAAATAAAAAGGGGGACATTTAACTCACTGTGTACAGTGTGGGCTAGAAAGAAATCAGCCCAAGCTTCATCATTCCTATGTGGAAAGAAACTCAACTGCATTCCTCAAGTCTAAAAGTCCATCCTAAAACATTTAACCACAAACAATATGATGTGGATGCCAAAACTGAAACCTTATATGGGGGCTTAATCCTACTAGATGCTAGTCCTTATTCTGCGTAGTTTCTCTAGCCACCCCATACATCTACCGTTCCAATGTTTACACCTATTTCAGCACTTTCTATTAAGACCATAACATACCAAAACGTTGGATGATTGAGTAACGGTTTTTGCTTGTCAAAAGGTTAGTAGTTAGAAACAAGCTACAAAAGCCTTTCAGGTGGAGCGTAGCATTGAGGAGGTGCGAGTACAGATTGAATTGTTTCTCTTTATTGCAATGTGGCGGAATTTTACTTGCGTGGACCGGTAATAGTGTGGAATACACATTTTACAGCTGATTCTGACCTAAGACACTCCTCTAAATAAGTGCGACTGCAATTACAAAATTGACGAAGCATTTTTATTTTAATATAGCACAGCAATAAAGTTTTTATAACGCTGAAAGTGTTTAAAAATATATATATATAATATATAGAAATAAACGCACAATCCAGCTTTAAGTGTTTATAAGCATGTTAATATCACTAGCTGAATACAAGCAGCAGAGCCAAGAGGCCTACAAACTCACCCACTGAAATAGCTGACATAGTTTCTGCATTACTCTGTGTGTATGCATGTTTGTATGCATGTATATGTCTATGTGAGTGAGTGTGTTTTAAGAAGTGAACACAAACACACAACTATTGTGGTCTCTTGGCTTAACCCAGGCCTCATGCTGCTCCAGGTCTTTTATTTAATAGCTTACTAAAAGGGCTGCTTTAATAGTAAACTTGCAGTCCTCTGTGGGACTTTTCATGCTCGTGGGCCCAATACACACACACACACACATTCTCAAGTTCTCACATAAATCCCTGTGTCATGGTGTCAGTGTGTATTTCCAGAAAAACAAACATGCATTTACATTTAAAACATTTGTCAGACGCCCAAGTCTCTATCATCGAATGCATGAACTCTGGTTCACTAGGCTACAGATTTAAGATACCATGAGTCTAACTCACTGTTCAAAGTTTTGTGCACTGTGTTTTGGTATGAAGCTAACAAGCAAGTTTAAGAGTACACGATTTTTCTTTTTCGTAAGCAAGACATAGCCGGAAAGATGCTTGCTTACACTTGTGTACCGTGTGTAATCTTAGCGTACATATAATAGCCGTGGCTGTAGAGTGCACGATCTGTAAGGGATAAACAAAAGCAATTTTTTCTTCATGACATGATGATGGAAACATTCCTTTAAGATTCTGCTCCATGTTAAAACGTTTGCATCACACAATTCCTGCAGATTATTCAGGTATAGTGATGATTGATCTGTATTAACTGAATTAAGTGTGCCAAGAAAACATTCCCCACACCACTACACCACCTCCACCAGCCTCGACTCGGGTCCATGCATTCAGGCTGTTGGCACCAGTTTCTCTCCCTACTATCTGTGTGCCTCAGCAGAAATCTAGGATCTTCAGACCAGACTATCTTTAACTGTCCAGAGTTAGAGACTTCCACCGCAGCCTCAGCTTTCTGTTCTTGAGTGACAGAAATGGAGCCTGACAGTCTTCCTCTTCGATGTGTTGTGAATGGGGTTTTTTTTTTCTGCTCACCACAAGCATACAGTGTTTATCTGAGGTACTGTAGCCTGGGGCAGTGGTGACTGAAGCAGTTAACCCTCTCTACTCCAGAGGTGATGTATCATGGCTGACTCTATGCTCTGACACCAACCTCCAAAGTCAGGATATGTGAAGAAAGAATTTCACTGTGCTGTAATGTATATGTGACAGAATAAAGGCTTCTTCTGCTTCTTTTTTTCTGTCACTTTGAACCAGTCTGGCCATTCTCTCGTGTCGTCTCTCATCAAAGCGTTTCCGTCTGCAGAATCACAGCTGGATGGTTCTTCTTTATTGCACCATTCTGTGAAAGCTCCAGAGACTGCTGTGTGTGTGAAAATCCCAGGGGATCGGCAGTTATAGGAATATTCAGACCAGCTATTCTGACACCAGCAATCATATCACAGTCAAAATCATTGAGATCATTTTTTTTTACTCTATTCTGATGGCTGATGTGAGAAATACCTGAAGCTGCCAGACATATCTGCATTATTGTTTTGCACTGCACTACTGCCACACGATTGGTCAATTAGATAATTGTATGAATGAGCCGGTGTAAAGCTTTCCATAATAATGTGCTCAGTGAGTGTCACAGTTTATGTACTTTGATGCAGGTATCATAATATCTTTTTCTAGCCTCCTTGTGGTCCAGTGGCTGGATCCTGTATTGTTGTCGCAGCCTGGGTTCAATTCCCAAGGCAGGGAGCTAACCCAGCCACCGAAGATCTAACCCTCAGTGCTGATCCCAAACCTGGATTAAATGGGAGGGTTGCATCAGGAAGGGCATCCGGCATATAAACCTCCGCCAAATCTAATATGCGGACCAGATGATCCACTGTGGCAACCCCAAACGGAGCCTCCATCATCATCATATCATAATAACCCTTTTAATAGCAATTATATAGACTATCTAGAGCTTTGAGTCATTTATGGAATCAAAGCTTTTACCCTTTTTGGGTAAAAGCTTTGAGTCATTTATGGAATCAAAGCTTTTACCCTTTTTGGGTGTTCTCTTATTGTGGGCATTTCAAGAGATGATCTTGAAGTCTTGAAGATGAAGTTTTGTTTTGCGTGCTTGTGTGTGTGTGTGTGTGTGTGTGTGTGTGTGTGTGTGTGTGTGTGTGTGTGTGTGTGTGTGTGTGTGTGTTTTTTTGTTTGTGTGTGTGTGTGTGTGTGTGTGTGTGTGTGTGTGTGTGTGTGTGTGTGTGTGTGTGTGTGTGTGTGAAACTCTGATAGGGAGAAGGATCATTAAGGCTTATTAGCTGAAGGCCAGTGCCTGTAGGGGGTGAGGAGATACTGGAATTGATCAATACACTGAAGTGTCTTTTTCAGTCCCTAATGAGTATGTACTATAAGGGTAAAGGTTAAGCTCAGTTCACCAACTAGCACTGCTACAGATTCGGGCAGGATATAAAACGCATGAGCAAAGTTATGAGAAGATCAAAAAGAAAGGCTTACAGTGTGTAACCATAACACCCTCCTTCTCAATGTTCTCCTTCGTCTTACACCCCCCCCCCCACTCCACACTCTTTCATATTGTAATGAATCCACCTGAAGGTGTTCAATGCCGATGGGTCCTGCGCCGAGATGCTTTGTTTATCAAACACTGCTTTGAATGGAGGTCATTCAGGACCCACAATACAACCGTAATATATTTGTGTTTATGCAAATGCCAGACAAGCTGAATACATTTTGTGTGGTGCGGTGCGGTGTGTGTGTGTGTGTGTGTGTGTGTGTGTGTGTAGTGTTTTGGGTTGACAAGCAGAATGGGGAAAAATATTCCTGCATATCTTGGCAATCAGTGAATGTTTTTTTTTCTTTTTCCAAGAAGCCATAAATGTAATCATTGCTGAGAAGTTGATTTGTCCCGTTTGACAACACCCTCAATTTGCTCTGTGTTTGTGGTGTTTTGTTTATTTATTGTTTATCATTTAGACAGACAGCAAGGGGACAGATGTGTAATGGAAAAAAAGAGAAAGAAATGGAATGTACAAGCGGAACCGGGATAAATAAAATGGCATCCGATTGGCCTTTTATTTATTATATATTACAGAAAAACAGGGAAGGATGTAAAAAACTAAATAAAATACAGGCCAAACTAAGAATATCGTACTTCTTTTTGGAGAATGAGGTAACTTTGATTCAAACCAGGAAGATTTTCTCCTTAAACTTGCATCTGATTTCATGAAAAACATTTCAAATCTTGGATGTTCCACCACTTTCTCTGTATTATTTGATTATCTCTCTGTAGCCCTCCCTCTTTCCCGAACAGTGCACATTAAGATGAAAGTATGAGGTTACTCTGTGGATCTTGTGGCTTTGGTGCTGGCGCTTCACCTTTCAGCCATTAGACTCGACTCTAAATCCAACGGTCCCTAAGGGGCCTTGAGTTTTCTCTCTTTCTCTGAAAGCCATCCACTGATCCCAGGCATATCTCCTTCCTCTTGCTGTTTTTCATCTGTTCATCAGCGCTCGGCCTCTAGCACTCAGCTGGAAGGGAACCTTCTTCCGGAGCCGTGGTGAATCCTCAGTTGTCTGCAGAAGACAGCGTACAAGTCCCTAATGACAAGAGATGTGGGGTCTGTGGCAGGAGGTCCACAGGAAATGTCTTTGTCTGACTGTCATTCAGTGGGAAGAAGTGCAGAGCACAGTTCATTAATTCTGCAGTCACATAGTGCACATGGTGTGCACATGGCATGCCTCAGCAGGGCAGGAAATAGCCTCTAATGTCCTTACAAATGGCTCAAGCAAATAGTGTCTTCTCTGAAAAAGGCGTGTCTTAAGTGTCCTTTAGTTCCTCTGGAGGTGTGGCTTCAGTGTCAGTCTCTCTGGAGGAGGCGTGGCTTCAGTGTCCTTCAGTCCCTCTGGAGGAGGCATGGCTTGAGTGTCCTTTAGTTCCTCTGGAGGAGGTGTGGCTTCAGTGTCAGTCTCTCTGGAGGAGGCGTGACTTTAGTGTCCTTTAGTTCCTCTGGAGGAGCTGTGGCTTCAGTGTCCTTCAGTTCCTCTGGAGGAGGCGTGGCTTCAGTGTCCTTTAGTCCCTCTGAAGAAGGCGTAGCTTTAGTGTCCTTAACCCCTCTGGAGGAGGCGTGTTTTTAGTGTCCTTTAGTTCCTCTGGAGAAGGCGTGGCTTCAGTGTCCTTTAGTTCCTCTGGACGAGGTGTGGTCTTAATCGACCTCAGTTCTTGTGAAGGAGGCATGGCTTCAGTGTCCATCAGTCCTTCTGTTCAGTGAAGGAGGCATTGCTAGCAATACTTTCCTATGATTAAAATCCTAACTTTGCATACTGTATTGCACATCCACATTGCCTCAAAACATCCTTTAAATCTAGTCATACTGAATAATTGGCTGCTTTAAATTCAACCGCTTATAGTAGTCCATTCAGCGTCCAACTTGGCAGCTATCCCAGGCAGTTATTTGCAGGCTTCTATCCACTGGAAGGGGGAGAGAATAGTACACCAGAAATGATCGACTAGATGATGTTTCAAACAACCATTTGAGATGTCTGTTAAAATCTGACAGAATGTTGTGATGAATATGTGGTCTCTGGCTCCCTAAATGAGTTTTAGGTTACTCCACCTACTGCACGTGTGTTTATTATTATAAACTGGGCAAACTGAACTCCTACATGCTGGTGTAACTGTGATATAATAACATGCTTATCAGTTTGCATAATACAACCTCCATGTTAAACATTAAACATTACATTCTGCTCTATTTATATTCCATGCAGTGGTGTGACTACTTTTACTTCCTCTGTATAACTGTCTTTGGATTGTTTGCTTCACTTATGCAGATTTGTTATGCCATAAGACAAGACACCCCACTAATGCAGGGATAACTTTTGCTTGTTCTGCTAGTTAAAATCTTTTTGTGTCATGACCTAGGCCATGGTTTTTAAAAACATCTTAGGAGACCGTGTAAAGTGCTTCTATACATTAGACGCTAGCTTTGTGGTGAACAGACTAATCGATAATAAAAATCTTTGCCAGGATCTTTTTTTTTTTTCTTATTGATTAGTCGTTGCAGCTGTAATGCTCTCATTGCTGGTCAGTGATGCATCATTGCTGCTTAAACATAGAGTTTTTGTCCTGTAGGCTTTTGAGTGAATTAGTACGGCCGACTAGTCACCTTGAACACTTTTATTTTCCAGAGTATGTTCCAGTCTGTCACTAGGTGATTGTGTCTTAATTTTCACTGTGTGTGTGTGTGTGTGTGTGTGTGTGTTTAGGAACCCAACAGCGGGCAGCCCACGCTGGTCACCCTGAAAGTGGATCCTGAAGGATTCTTCCTCTACTGGTCCAGTGGATCAAGCACCGTAAGCACTTTATTCCCTCAGTTGGTAAAACTCACTCACTGTTCGTAAAAGTTATGCGAAGCCCTCCAGAGTTCACACCAACTAAAATCATTTGATTCATTTGTTAGATTATTAATGAAAAGTTCATTATTAAGAGGGTTACGCTTTAATATATTTTCTATTTTGTCTGGCACGTTTGTTTTCGTAAAACAAAAAAACTCAGATCTCAATATGCACATTTCAAGCATGTTTACCTGTAAATAAGTTGCTGTGATGTCATCATCTATGCCATTATCATGGTATAAAGCCATAATGTTAAGAAAAGCAAGATTTCAATGTAGTACAAACCTGAGAGAGCTCTTGTAAAGGGAGCAGGAATGTCCAGAAGCTGGAAAGAACAACAACAACAAACATCCTGTTGGTACCTAGTAAATTAGGGCTTAAAAATGTAATGCTAATCTTAATGGCTTATAAATGTAATGTGAATGTGATTTTATGTAAAATATAATCTAAAGAAACATTTGAAGAACAAGTGAACATTTACTCATTTGACTCCTCTAACAAGAAGTCGCCGCTCTAATCACTCTCTTCTTTAATGTTATCCTAGTGATTATTTCCTGGTACAATAATGGCGACAGATTTCATTTGCAGATAAGGACCAGATTCCTTTGTGCTCCTACTGTAACACATTTCCGTTCTCAAAGAGTGTCATGATGCACAGTCATGACTAAATATTAAGTGGTTAGCATGTTTGTCTCACAACTCCATGGTTGGGGGTTCGAATCCTGCCTCTGCTTTGTGTGTGTGTGTGTGTGTGTGTGTGTGTGTGTGTGTGTGTGTGTGTGTGTGTGTGTGTGTGTGTGTGGGCTACACATTGCAGGACACAGTGTCCTTCACCTTGTGGATGTGGGATGTGGTAGCCTAGTGTTTAAGGTGTTGGGCTACCAATCGGAAGGTGTAAGTTCGATTCTTACGTCCACCAAGCTGCCACTGCTGGGCCCCTGAGCAAGGCCCTTAACCCTCAATTGCTCAGTTGTATAAAAATGAGATAAAAATGTAAGTCACTCTGGATAAGGGCATCTGCTAAATGCTTTAAATGTAAATGTTGTGAGTCCCCATTATAGTCTCCTATTATAGTGTCCAGGTTCCCAGTGACAGAAAAGGGATGAATGATGGCATTTACTAACAGCTGTGACTCAATAACATTTATTCAGGTGTGTCAGTCATGTTGTCTGCTAAACAATAGCAATGACACATTTATTGTATTCAGGTGTTTTGGATTGGATCACACGCTGATTTCTGGCCCTTTCTTGTAAAGTCACTGTAAAGCAGATTAAAAACAGAGAACCGCATTTGACTTTCATTGTTTTTATTAGACTTCTTGATAAATTGTGCCTTGTCCACTTCAGCCTGTATTTTCTTTATATTAATTCTGTTTTGTTGACTGTTACTGTCCTCACGAATTCTATCAGATTTCAGCCGGTGCAATTAAATCTGGCTCTCGCCTATACTTAATATAATTTCTTTTTTTCTTGTTTCCTCTTTCTCTTCTTTTCACTTTACAGGCTTGTCAGTGCGGCATGTAAGGCATGCGGTTCATTCAGCTATTGTCTCCTGTGTGTTAGGATTTGATTTCCTGTAATTGGTTGTCATGTGACACGCTGTAAATATGCATGTGAGCAGAATACAATAACAGAACTGTAAAAGGAAACGAAAACTATTCAAAATACAAATATCTTATACATGTAACTGGTGTTTTCTTTTATAAAATATCTAATTAAAATCATATATAGGTTTTATGAATGTAAGGATAAAGTTATAGATTAGGGATAGACACGATTTCTCTTGTAATAAAGAGAACTTGTGCAAATACTTTCACACAAAAACTGAAAGTCACTTCTTCAGGAGATGAGCACTGTGTGTGTGTGTGTGTGTGTGTGTGTGTGTGTGTGTGTTGTAGTATTAGGACACTAGGGCAATCTTCGCCTGAGGAGAAGCAGTAACCCTGTTTGGTGGTAGGAATAAATGCCCAGGGGAAGCCAGCTTCGTCTATAGAGGAAAGAGGACATCTCATCTCGTCTCTTCAGTAACTGCATACTTTTAGATTCGACGTCACTATTATTATATTTAATAATACCATTATCGCACATAGCCCTTTTTTTTTCTGTTGCTTCTCCTTCTAAGTAGCGTAAAGTTGTTAAAAGTCAGTCGCACTTCCACGAATCCACGTTTGTCCTTCTCTAACCTTTTTAGTTTTCTTATCTTTTACTTTTCTTTGGTCTGTCAAGCACTAGCCGCGTTTTCTTCTTTGCGTCTGAAAACACTACAAGGTTTGGTGTTGGTGATGGTGTGTGTGAGTAAGTAGAACACTGTAGAATAGTTTTTGTTGATAAAAGGAAAGCACACCCTGTTGAAAACCTCCTCCCATGTATTATTCTCTTGTTATATTGTGACTCTTCCTCAGTGTTTATTAATACCGGCTAGTAGAGCACACACTGTGCTGGTTGGACTTGTTTGGCTGCCATGTTTTGAATCTACTTGGAGGGAAACGTGTTTCTCCTGATGGAATTGGTCTCTTCCAGGATAATAATACCGTATGTTTACAGGGCATGGAGGTTTAATGAATCTTGTAATGAGTATGAATATGAATATATTCATACTCATATGATATAACCTGCACAGTCACCAAGTCTTAGAGATTTTGAAGTGACACTTAAGGCTACGTTTACATGTGCAGCGACTCTCAGCGAACAGACATCGTTCATTCTTTATTCGCAGCGCCGTCCGCTGACCTGAACGATAACAGCGGTTGGAGATTAGCTGTGGGTGGGTCCAGCGACTGAACAAAAATGAGGAAAACAAAAGCAGCGAACAATGAGCGTGAAGACAGAAGAGAGCTTGTGATCCTTAGTAAAGGATCATAAGGATGTGTTATCATACAAAGTCCTCAACGGACTTTATTTTTTACTTTCTCTCGAGGATCGCTGACACTGGTGACCTCAGAAAATCTAAAAAAATTCTCTCATGACAGAAAACTGCACCATCAACAATTACAAGCATTTTAATGTGTATATATGGACAAAGTGAAAAACACAATATATGGCCAAAAGTATGTGTACCCCGGATCATCACAACCATATGTGCCATATAGAATCTCTCCCTGGTCGTGGTGCTAACCCATCAGATGTTGCACACACACACACACACACACACACACTTGCACTCTATGGGCAGTTTAGAGATGTTGATCAGAAACAATTCATGTCTTTGGACTTGGGAAGGAAACCGTAGTACCCAGATCACAGGGAAAACATGCAAACTACATGCACACAGGGCGGAGGCAGGAACTGGTAAATAGAACCACCAACCCTGGAGGTGCAAGGCCAGCATGCTTAGCTACTTTGCTCCCACTGTAGAACATCAGATTCCAGACTCTTCTGAGACACTTCTTTCAGCTAGAAGAGCATTAAGCATGGGGTCAGGCACAGATGTTAAGTGAGGAGGTCTGGGGTGCAGTCAGCACCAGGGGTGTTCAGTCAGTGTGAAATCAGAGCTCTGTACAGGCCTCTTGAGTATTTGAGAACTTGCGTTCTCCTACAACTTATACAGCAACCATGATAAACCAGGTCTTCATGGAGTTTGTGCCTTTTTCGATCCTAACTACCGTCCGAACTGCTGTTCTAGATAATCAATTGACCTTCTGACAACAGTGCTGTGGTATAATATCAGTTAATGAATTAATACTGTCTTTTGATAATACTTTATATCAGGAGAATAGAATAGCCAATAGAATTATATTGTGCTGTCTCATGTTTATTTCCATTTTGAATGATTTGCTCTCGCCGCTTGAGGTCTTCAATGGGAAGATCAAGAAGAACGCAATCTAAATAATCCAGCTAAAAATGACCAGGTCGTCGTATCATATTGTACAATCTCAGGTACATTCTCACAACCAACTTCTTGTTTATTGTCTTTTATATGTTACAAATAAGTTGATATAAGTTCATGTAGAAATAGGACAGATCTAAAGGAAGAATGATTGGGTCCTAGCATGCAGAAGAGACGTTCTAGTGTAGTCTAGCAAAGACTTTCACACAAGAAAAAAAAAGTCAGTACAGCAAGAAACACAACAGCTGAGAAACATTAAAACATGAACTTTTGTCTCATACACAATCATACACAGTTCGTCATGAAGTGAAACGCTTTTTACGAGGCACCGTGCACTTCATACAGAGTCCAGAAGTTTAAGAGTAACGTACCGCCCAAGAACAAAGAAGAGAAACGCTATACATTTCCACAGTGCTGGAGTTTGCTCTTGTCAGAAATAAAGTGCAGATACAACATGTGATCACCTGCTGGCTGTTGAACAAAAAGAAATATGGGTGGCCTTGTACAGCAGAAGAGTCTGAATAAAACATACCTACCATTAAAGGCAAGAGTCACGTGTAAGGATCTGTCAGAATCTAAAAGCAGACAGTGCTCTTCACCAAAATGTATACACTGTAATAAAAACTCTACAAACCCTTTTTCTTTTATTACTTTTATTGCCGAAGGATGAATCTTATCTCCTGATTTATTTTCTTTCTGTATACTGCATCAGTTGGAGCGATGCGTTTATATCAAACACTTGCACTTGTCTGATATTTTATAATAACCAAATAGCTTGGTTTAGGCAACTTTTAATTTAATATAAGTTTTTTTTCCCCCCCTCAACTTTCTACCCAGTTTGGTCTGAAAACCCATGAAGGCAGACAAACAAATCATTTCAAAGTAAATAACACACTCTGTGGGCAAAGAGCTGTCTGCCCTCTTCCACAGACCTGAGCTTATTAAGGCCTACGATAGGCTGGTGTCATTGAGTAATAGAAGAGAGAGTGTGCTAAGAGATCACGCTGCTGTGGCATCATCAGGATTTGAACTCTCTGGTCAAAAGGTCTAACTGAACGTGTTTGTGTTGAACCGCTCAGAGGCCAGGTTGAAATGAGTGATCTCACTTCAGCAGTGGCAAATACTTGACGTTAACCCGATCGGAGAGAAATATGGATTTTGCGACTTATTTGGAGTTGAATCCGTGCTTAAAATGGCATGTAATTGCGTCGCAGGGAATTTTATGTATTTCAGTTACATACATAAGGTGTGCTTTAGGGGAGCTTCAGGCGAACCTGTTCTTCGTTAGATGTGTTTGCTCACGTCACATCACATACGGGTGTGGGCATAATGTGTTTAAAGTAGATCATATTAATTATCCTGGTAATTATCTTGCACGATATTGTATGATAGATTATTATACAGCAATTATATATATATTTATTATTTATACACTCATTCTGATATGATATTGTTGCTATAGTAACAGCTAACGTTGGCACTTGTATGAGCAGGAGGCTTCACATAACAAATAAAATAAAAAGACCAAAAAACATTGAGATGATAAGAACTTTTTAAACCTCCTGTACATGATTACAGTTTTTTGGACATATCATTAACATTCACTACGAACGCAAATAATATTCTTTAGTAAAATAACAAAAGGTTAGAGCAGAAAGATCGCTGTGGTATCTGAGGAATATATTGCTTCTCTATCTGCTACATCCTGTTGTTGATCATTTTCCTTTAACAGCATGGCCCGCTGTGTTGTATTTCTCACCTGCCTTTGTTTATCCATCTGTTTTTTAAAAAGTCATGTGCAGTGCTTTGTGTGAGACCCATTTTTAAAGACAAAGTGGAGGACCTGGAGACATGAGGTGTGAGCTACATTGTTTAATCTTCTTCCGTGCCAAGTCTTTTAACAGGAAGAAAGAAGGCTTACGGTGTGTATCTGCTCTTCGTCCACCTCACCTTAACAAAACGTCTTAAATTAATGCAGTATAAGTGGGTGTGGGGGGTCTTTCTCTCACTTTGAATTTGTGTGTGTGTGAAGGTCTTTCTCTCACACTAAATTGGTGTATGAAGCCCATTAAAACAAAACAAATTGCTCCATATAGACAAATACATGATTTAGCTCCAAAAACATTTCCTAACTCCTGTTTGCATGTTTCTACTCTAGCCTGTGACCTCGAATTTGCCCGCTGACCAGTTACACTAAAGTCTTCTTTTCTCTGAAATATCTAAACACCTTGTAATCCTAGTTTCCTTTGAGCTTCTTCAGAGGAATTCTGATGGGTTTTTATTTACTAGACTCCTCCATAATGGATTAGCATTTGTAAGCTCTTTTGGTTAACATGAGGATGTGGCTTTAGGTCCGTAGTTTTAACGGAAGGATGTCCGTGGGACCTCGGGGCTAATGGTGTTGTTCTTGCTTTTGTCCTTTCTCCATTAGCCTCACTGGGTTCTGCAGTAAAGGTGTGGTTTGGGAGCTAATCGCACTACGCTAATAGTTAGCAACGCAGGTGGTACATTAGCATGCACTCAGCTGTGGTTTAGCTTAACCTTCATTTAGATACACCAAACCTCCCCGTGTTCTCTTCCTACTTCTCTCTGTACATGTACATCTGTTTTTATTCAACGTCCTTTCCTGCTTCTATCTGCGCCATGTTTAATGTCCGTGTGTAATGTCATTATTTTACTTTCATTCCTGTCTCCTCAAGTGCCTGATTTCTCTTCTCTGTCTCGTTCTCGTTCTGTGTCGCTCATTCACAGCGTTTCTTTTCTTTTCTTCCCACGTGCTCTGTCTCTCCTGTGTCATGGACAGCTGGCGGTCATCAGTGCAGAACAGAAAGGCAACGATGTTGTCCGTTTGGAATAAATGGAGACATGAGGTCTTTTCTTTGCTCAACATTCTGTATCTGTCCATCTCTCGCTTTATCTGCAAGCGTGGGAAAACTTGCAGGAAATGGTTGGGTAGCTATGCAGCACAACTTGTCCTGTGCCCTCTTAACCCATAACTAACCCCTAAATCCATCCAGTCTGTTTTCCATAGTGCTTTTTATCTCTACCGCAACAGATAAAATGCATCGAGAGATAGGAGGAGAGTAGATCATTCCAGACAAATAGTAGACACTCCTGTCACACTCACTCTTTCTTTCTCTTTCATATGTTTAGAAGGCTGGCAGGAAGTCTGAGGGTAGAAGTGACACATACTGAGTAGGAGCTTTTGCAAACCTGTGGATGATCTTTCGACAGGATGTCTTCTTTAATGGGAGTTTTGCAAGAGAGGATATTAAATCATGATCTGAAAGAGGCATCGGAAACGTCAGGCGGAGGATCTGAATCAGTCAGACAGACAGTTTGAACACGACTATGACTCTGAATTTAAGCAGCCTGTAAGGAACCAAGAGCATGTGTGTGTCAGATAGAAACGTGAACGAGCCACGACAGGAAGTAGGATGAAGTGAAAGTGGTGCTGTTCCTAAATCTTGTTTGACTTCATCTATCTTTATTTGAAATGTATTTTTTGGAGAGATGGATATGATGAAAGTGGATGGAGAAGGTTTATCGTAGTCAGTGTGTATTTAATGCTGAGGAAATTGGCACAGGAACAGCTAGTTTTATTGAATATGTTGTATAACTATAGCACTTTCCCTTATTTTTCTTCTCTTCAGTACAAACAGTCCCCCCCCCCCCTTTTTTTTACAGTGTAGCACTCCATGTTCACTTCATTAGGAACACCTGCACATTCATGCAATGATCCAGTCAGACAGTCATGTAGCAGCAACACGATGCTTACAAATCATGACACAAGATCAAGTGTGTGTGTGTGTGTGTGTGTGTGTGTGTGTGTGTGTGTGTGTGTGTGTGTGTGTGTGTGTGTGTGTGTGAGAGAGAGAAAGATTATAGATTTAGTTTGTAGGTGAGAGAGGAGCTGATAGGAAGTGTGCGGCTAATCAGGGAAGATGAGGCCTAATTACAGGAGAAAAACCAAAAGGAGAGAAATAGAATAAGAATGCTGTGTTTATACACATTATTTCTCCTCCAGACCTCATCTTGCTTTCTTTTTAGAACCCTCAGCTCATATCTTTCTATCTGTCCTCCTATCTATCAGTCAGTGAACCTGGTACTGATCACCTGGTATGGCTCACTTCCACACTCTTCCTGCACAAACCATACATGCCTGTGCTCCCACTATAGACCGTGTGGCTAATCCAGGCAATTTGAGTAAGAAGGCTTAAGATATTCCTCATTCCTTTGCCACAAAAGAGAGGAGAATGTCCCCCTTGTCCTGGCAGCCGAGTGCACACTTCATATAGATGCTGTTTACACGACTCAGCTACTAGTACGACTATTAAGTCAACATGCTACTTTTATTCTAATAAATCAGACATATGTGGGTGAGTGAGTGAGTGAGCGTGCATGCGTGCGTGTTCATGTTCAAAAAAGAGGACTTTCAACATCAGGAATGAAAGTCCACTTCTGGGGAAGAGAGAAAAGTGAGAGAAAGACCAGAGAGGAAATGCTCACATTATCAATCCAAAAACACACTTCCTGTATTTGAGCACGTGCTGCTGTTTCACATAGATGGACCTTGCATAATATTACATATTAATTGCTGCATAATCTCTTTAAAATAAAGACCTTGCAGGAGAAAAACTGAAACCCATGAATGACCACCACTTTAACGGAGCTCAACAACAACAACATGAACGACAAAAATCTCGTATTTGACTTTTTTATTTTGCATAATCTCACATGACGCGTCCCAAAGCACTTACACATAAGTATAGGATTAAAATTAAGTTACTATTTAGGTCTAACATCCATCCCTAATGAGGAAGAAACCTTGAGAGGAACCAGACTCGGTAGTGAATCCATCCTCATTTGGGTGACACAGGACTGTAAATAATGTAAATTTATGTAATATCCTTTCCACAGCAGTTTATAGTCGAGTGGAATTATGCAACCCTCCTGAGGAACTATCGGGTCAGCGCAATTTCCGAGTTCACCACAGACCTGACACTAATCACGTAATGCTGAAGTCTTCAAACGCTTGCCGATGGAGACTCCACCACAAAGCCGACCTACAAGCGGCATGCAGCCCCACCCACGGCAATCCCATGGGTCAGTCCCACTGAGTCTGGCTGTCCATACAGATTTATCCTTAGCAGAGTGCTGCACCAGGTGATGAGACTCTAACCAGGGGTAGGGCTCCAGGATTGATGAAGTCAGACATGTATAGTTCAACATCCTCAAGCTCAAACATTCTCTCTTCCTTCGTTGAAGTCTTAGATACTGGTTGTTAGTGGAACCCTGTGTGATCCTGTCTACCTCATCTCAAACATGTTGGGCATTCTGAGATGCTTTTGTGCTCATCCTGGATGTAATGAGTTATTATTTGAGTAACTGTAGACTTTGTTGCATTGAACCCGGCCACTGGTCTGACTGTTTTCCTCTGATCTCTAATATTGACTAGACACTTCTACAGTCATTGCTGCTACTTACTGCATGTTTATTTAATAATAATCTTTTTAATTCTGTGTAATCTCACAGGAGATTCTGCACTTTCTGATTTTCTCAGGCCAGCCTAACAGGCACCAACATCTAAAATCCATGAATTCCCATATTTTCCTCATTCGGATGTTCAAAGAGAACAGTAACTAAAGACCTCATTCGCTCACTCGCTTATACACTCACTCACTCGCTCGCTCACTCACTCACTCACTCACTCACTCACTCACTCACTTACTTATACACTCATTCACTCACTCACTTATACACTCACTCACTCACTTATACACTCACTCTCGCTCACTCACTCACATATACACTCACTCGCTCACTCATTTATACACTCTCTCACTCACTCACTCTCTCACTCAATCACTCACTCACTCACATATACACTCACTCGCTCACATATACACTCACTCACTCACATACACTCACTCGCTCACATATACACTCACTCACTCGCTCACTCACTCACTCACTCACTTATACACTCACTCACTCACATACTTGTACTCACTCACGCTCACTCACTCACTTATTCACTCACTCACTCACTTATACACTCACTCACTCACATACTTGTACTCGCTCACTCACTCACGCTCACTCACTCATTTATTCACTCACTCACTCACTAATACACTCACTCACTCACTCACTTATAGTCGCTCACTCACTTATACACTCACTCACTCACATACTTGTACTCGCTCACTCACTTATACACTCACTCACTCACATACTTGTACTCGCTCACTCACTCACTCACGCTCACTCACTCACTTATTCACTCACTCACTCACTAATACACTCACTCACTCACTCACTCACTCACTCACTCACTTATACTCGCTCACTCACATATACACTCACTCGCTCACTCACATACTTATACTCGCTCACTCATTATACACTCACTTGCTCACTCACTTACTTATACTCGCTCACTCACTCACTTATTCACTCGCTCACTCACTCACTCACTCACTAACTTACTAATACACTCACTCACTCGCTCACTCACTCACTCACTCACTCAAACACTTGCTCACTCACTCTCGCTCACACACTCACATATACACTCACTCGTGCACATACTTATACACTCACTCGCTCACTCACTCACTCACTCACTCACTCACTCACTCACTCACACTCTCATTCACTCACTCACATACTTATACTCGCTCACTCACTCACTCGCTTACTCAATTATACAAGTCAAGTCACCTTTATTGTCACATCACCACGGCACATGTGAGGGATGTGCCGTGGTGAGTGAAATTCTTGGGAGCGAGCTCCAGAAATTGCAGAACCATTTACATACAATAGTAAGAAACATAAATAGAACAATTTACAAACAGGTTAAAAAAAAAGTGCAAAATGCTCAGTACCATTTGAAATGTGCAAATGCAGAAAATGTGGAAAGGATGCAATGTGCTCATACATAGTCAGTACCCACAGTGTACTATTAGACATATACATACATATATGTATGGGTATATATAAGTATAAATATAAATAATATATATAAGTATAAGTATTAGATACATGTAATATATATGTATCATGTAAGGTGCAACAGACTATACAGATACAGAAATGTCCTGTGGTACCGATAGCTTATTGTCAGATAGATTGTTATTTAAAAATTAAATGCAGTGTGTTTATAGTCCCGTGTGTATTGATGCAGTACGAATGCAGTGTGCGTGTGTGTGCGGTGTTGAACTGTTGAATATTGTGGAAGTATGCTGTATGCTGTGTTAGTTATGGCTGTTAATTAGTCTGATGGCCTGAGGGAAAAAGCTATCCCTCAGTCGACTAGTGCGGGATCGGATGCTGCGGAGACGTCTTCCTGAGGGGAGCAGAGAGAGCAGTCTGTGGGACGGGTGGCTGGAGTCATTGGTGATCCTCCGAGCTTTTCTTATACACCGCCTGTTGTAGATGTCCTGGAGGGAGGGAAGCTCACCTCCAACAATGTGGCTGGCAGTTCGCCCAACCCTTTTCAGAGCTTTACGGTTGCCAGCGGTGCTGTTTCCAAACCAGGCGGTTTGGAAACTATAGTGCAGGTGTAAAATGTTCTGAGGATGCTGGGGCTCATTCCAAACTTCCTCAGCCGTCTCAGGAAGAAGAGGCGTTGGTGTGCCTTCTTCAGCACTGTGTCAGTGTGTGTGGACCAGGTGAGATCCTCACTGATGTTAACACCCAGAAACTTAAAGCTGCTCACACGCTCCACAGGTGTCTTGTCGGTGGTGATGGGTCTGTGTTCTCTGCTCTGTCTCCTGAAATCAACCACCGGCTCCTTGGTCTTGTCAATGTTTAGTGAGAGGTGGTTCTTCTGACACCATTTAGTCAGGCTGCTCACCTCTTCTCTCTGTAGGCTGTCTCATCGTTGTCGGTGATCAGGCCTATCACCGTTGTGTCATCAGCGAATTTGACGATGACGTTGGAGCTGTGTGTGGCTGTACAGTCGTGTGTATACAGGGAATACAGTAGTGGGCTGAGGACACAGCCCTGAGGAGCACCGGTTTTGAGGATCAGCGGGGATGAAGTATTGCTGCCCATTCTCACCACCTGACTTCTGCCTGTCAGGAAGTCCAGGAAGTCCACTCACTCACTCACTCACTCACTCGATCACTTATACACTCACTCACTCACTCGTTTACATATTCGCTCACTCACTTACTCACTCACTCACTTGCTCGCTCACTAACTCACTTATACACTCACTCACTCACTCTTGCTCACTCACTTATACACTCACTCACTCACTCACTTATACACTCACTCACTCACTTATACACTCACTAACTCACTCACTTATACACTCACTCACTCACTTACACACTCGCTCACTCTCTCACTTATTCATTCACTCACTCACTTGCTCACTCACTCATTCACTCACTCACACTTGCTCACTCACTCACTTATACACTCACTCACTCACTCACTCACTCTTGCTCACTCACTCACTTATACACTCACTCACTCATTCACTCTTGCTCACTCACTCACTTACTTATACACTCACTCACTCACTCACTTATACACTCACTCACTCACTTATACTCTCACTCACTCACTCTCGCTCACTCACTTGTACACTGTCACTCACTCCCTTATAGCCTCACTCACTCACTTGCTCACTCACTTATAGTCTCACTCACTCACTCTCGCTCACTCACTCACTCACTTGCTCACTCACTCACTCACTCACTTGTTCACTCACTCACTTACTCACTCATTTATACACTCACTCGCTCACTCACTCACTCACTTATACACTCACTCACTCACTCACTTGCTCACTCACTTATTCACTCGCTCACTCACTCACTCACTTATACACTCACTCACTCACTCACTTGCTCACTCACTTATACACTCGCTCGCTCACTCATTCACTCTAACTCACTCACACAATTTCATCTACAAACTAAATAATATCTCTCTTTCTCACGTATGCACACACTCACACACCCCCACACACACACACGTGTGACATAAAGGCTTCATAAATCCTTCACCGCTAACTCTGTTTGAAATTAATCCATGTGAGTGAATCCAACACGAGCCTGTGAGAAATGAATAACTTGGAATGCTTGTTTTCATAATTATGGTGATAGTACGTCATTTTTAAAATGTTGTAGCAAAATATTAAAATTTAATATTTAAAAATTATTTTTAAAAGGATTTATTTGTCCTTTTATTTCCTTTATCAATCAGCATGAGAGGAATTTGTCCAAAATGTTCATGAACAGTTTCATGTTGAAAAGCAGGAGATCTTTGAATTGTGCCTTTGAATATGTAAACATTATGAAAATTAGACTAGTAAAGGACTGGAACAATGCTATAATTCTGTTCGCAGCATTGTTTAGGATTTGTTTTTGTCAACCCTGAACAAAAGGTCCAGTCAGAGACACAGGATCAGAGCTTAGAGGGCAAAGAAGAGCCTCAGGCTTTCAGAAGGAGGACGTCACATTCGTCATCCAGGTTACTTACAGCGTTACCCAACACAAGCACACACAGTTTCTTTGTTGCTTACTTATTTTGATCAGATGTCCTTACAGATGCCACCAGCGCACACACACACACACACACACACACTCACACACTCACACAATGCAGGTTGCAGCAAACAGCTCATTTTGATGGCATGTTAGGTTGGAGTTTCCCATACTCATGTTTCACGAGCCTCTTGCCGTTCCTGTTCCTCCATGTCCACTCCCCCATACTGTTCTGATCCAAAACAGGAGTCAGAAAACCGGTTTGTCTTCAGGAGTGAACGATCATGTACTGGCATTAACAGTTAGAGAATAGAGCTTGTCTTCCAAAAGCTCATGCTTCATGGACCAACAAAGCTGGTGGTTTTCATGGCAGTTTACTATTCCTTTATTCAATATCTGTGAAAAATGCAAAGGTATTGTTTAAGTGAGTGCAGTTTACAGTACTGTACAACTTACTGTCTGTCTTCCTCCAGTTGTTCTCGGTGTGTGAAAACACTGTGATAAATAGACTACCAGATTGTTTGACAAGTCAGGGAAGAATACTGTGTGTGTGTGTGTGTGTGTGTGTGTGTGTGTGTGTGTGTGTGTGTGTGTGTGTGTGTGTGTGTGTGTGAGTGTGTGTGTGTGTGTGTGTGTGTGTCTGTTGTTCTCCTGTTCATGCCACCACTTGATATACAGGAAACAGCATTGAGCTGTTAAGAAACATGCCATTGGTAAGAGAGGAATAAAAAAATGTGTGTGTGTGTGTGTGAGTTTGCTGCTCCACTGTAAGAGAGCAGAACATGCAGGCACATGCTGTAACTGGCACACACATGCACGACTGCTCAGCCTACAGAAACACACCGCAAGATATGTGACAAGTCCAGACTCGTACACGCAAAACACAAGGAGATGTACTGTACAACTGGGTCTGTGGTCTCTGCCACAGGAAGAGTGCTGGACTGTTACAGACAGCTCTGATTAGAAAAGAATGACAACACAGTGTCCTGAGGCTGAAGATAAACTGGGCATTCTGCCCGATATGTAACATGTTGATAACATCACGATTTGCTTTAATGACTTATTGTGTTTATCATGATTTGAAATTTACATGCATCCTAAAAATCTGTATATAATCTGTTCCTAATCTTGATTCTGATCAATCAGTATGTAAATGATTTCCATTCAAGGTATCCAGTAAAATTCAAGCTTTGGAATCTATTTTTTTTTCTATGTCTTTTGCAAACTTTTATTTTTTACCCCTTTATTTACATAATGACCCTTATGTGGGGTAAGAAAAGAGTCTGCAGTTTCCGAATCAGAATGAAAAACAACCTGAATTGTGCTCCTAAATTTTTCCAATAAAAGCTAATTATGATCTAAAAAAAAAAAAAAAGCATAGAAGTCTAATGTTCCACCTAAACCCCACGTTTGCTAGCTTCCCTGATGGGATTCTTCTTCTTGTGGTAACATTGCCTCTAATGTCAGATCTGCCTTAAAGCTTCCTACTTGTTATTTTCTAAATATTTTATTGCTGGAAAATTTCTCGCTCTTTTACTCTTTCATCCTTTCATCCTAAATTAACAAAGAATAACAATAAGATGTCAGCGGCTTCTACAGTTAAATTCCTTAGGAGTATAATGTCAGGATTTGACTCTTAAGCAAATTTTAAACATCTTATAGAACTGACTATATAGTATAAGGACAGTTTAGCTTTATAGTGTATGAACGATAAGAGGAGCTGAGTCTCACATCTATCAGTTTACAGTTACGGTAATTCTGACAGGATAAACGCACGTTTCGTTTCATGTAAACGAATATTCGGTAGATTCCGGTTTATGGCATTTAAACAGTTCATTCAGAATCAGCAAACAGAATTAAGTTCATTATAATTAAATGTTACAAATACGCTAAGTGATCCTCTTCCATGTCCACTCCTTGGTGAAGTAATGGAGGGGTTTATGGGCGTGACCAGTAAATGTTTGGGAAAAGTCCTCAAGCTGTTTTTGAGTGTTGTGTTCAGCACTGCGTTTTCATGGTAGCTATTCAGGAATACAGGCAGGTGTACACACTCAAGAGATGTTCACACTGCAAAGAGTGAAGTCTGGATCATTGTGAACTCCTGCGTTATCTTATTACACATTCCACACTAACAATCTAACGTTTCACACTGTACAGTCCTAAACTCTGGGTGCCAACAACCATGACTGGATAAATGCAGTGAGAAAGATCTCTATCGGTGAGAAAAACGTGTTGTGATGCAAATCCTTCTTGGCTTTTTTAAGAAAATAAAGCAAAAACAAAACTGATTTTTCACTAGTGTTTAGTTTCTCTAACTGTACAAAACATTCGATATGTGGCCCTTACTGTTTTATTCCTGATTGGGTGTTTGTTGATAAGCATCTAACTGTTATGTTCCAACACAGGATCGTTTCACACTGTACATGCTTGGCACCGCAATGCTGGTTAACCCTGACATGGTGCTGCTGACTCTGCTTCAGAGAAGTGTTTTATAACACCGGCTAAAGATCAGTGGCAAGAAATGAACAGAATGTGTTCTGAATGAGTGTGAAACGTTCATCTACACGGGGCTAAAAGCAGGGTTTAGACAGACAATAACCCGGGATTAAGCTAAGTGTGAAAAGTCCAGTAATGTAATGTCCTGAATGAATTGCAAAACCAGTTCACTCAGAAGTGCAAAAAGCAAGACTTCACACTTTACCTTTATATAATTAAACTATTCATCAGGTATTTAGGTCATTATGGATCATATTCAGTTTAATCTGAATTAGTTTCATTTTACATGGTTTATTTTTTGTGTACAGAATGCTGCGCTTAATGACTGACAATGAAATGAATAATAAAACTTAATCATAGGATGCAGATTTAATTTTCTTTAACCTTTTGGTTTTTTTGACAATCCATATGTGTTCTACGTGATGCTGGCTTTATGTAAGGGTCCATTAGGCCCTGGGACACCCTCATGTGTTCTAATTGTGTGTCTGAAGTTTGTGTCCATGTCCCTCTAATGTTCAGAATGTGTCCCTGGAATGTATGTCAATGTCCCTCTAATGTTCAGAGTGTATCCATGGAGTTTCTGTCCATGTCTTTCCAGTGTTTTGCATGTGTGTCCATGCCCCCCTAGTGTTTGCCGTGTGTGTCCATGTCCCCCTAGTGTTTGCCGTGTGTGTCCATGTCCCCCTAGTGTTTGCCGTGTGTGTCCATGTCCCCCTAGTGTTTGACATGTGTGTCCATGTCCCCCTAGTGTTTGGCGTGTGTGTCCATGTCCCTCTAGTGTTCATTGTGTCTCCCAGGAGTGTGTGTGCATGTCCTTCTAGGGTCCAGATTGTGTGTCCATATCCCACTTCCCTAGTGGACTCCTATCAGTAACCTCTCACTGGTCACACAAACCCAAGGGAAAATTCAGCTCAACAACTCAATCATATTGGATAGCCAGAGAAAGTTAGTCAGGTTGCCAAATAAGAGAAAATAGAATCTGAATAAAGCAGCAGGAGCAGCGGCACAAAGAGAAGAGCATTTTATTTCAACGATGAAGAGTTCACGAGAGAAAGCAGGACACAAAGGCAGAAAGGATGAAAGAGAAAAAGAGTGAGAAACCAGAGCCGGAGAGTATTTACACTCCTGTTCTGCTTTGTTTACTGTTCCTGTTTATGAGCCACTCTGTGTACAGAGTGCTCAAGCTCAGTTTTCTTCCTCCGCAGTTTTACTAGATTACTGTATTCGGGCTGGAATCTGGTTTGTGAGCAACCCCATGCCATAACCTTTTGTCTGTGAGGTTATGGCGTAGTGCGTTTGTAATTATTGGTCAGTGCTTGGCGAGTCTCTCTACATTTGAATCGCACACTGACGTCTGGATGTGACATCACTCCAGTATTCCAGTGTGGGACTGTGGACGACTAAAAGACTGAGCTAACGGAGATCCTGTTATTGAAATGATCAGAGGAAAAACAGTTTCAAACACGCATGACTGCACAGCTCAGTCTCTCCAGGTCATGCCCTTGCTGGAAATTGGGGCTAATATCTGGTCAATGGTTGCTCATTAATATGTCACACCTTTTTTCATATAACATTGGAGATTTCAGACCAAATTAGCTTTCAGACCAAATTCTCTCCTTTTCCCTTGCTACAAGTCCTCATTATTATGATCCTGTGACAAAATCTCATCTCCACTTTCAGTGTAGAACTTTGCACTTCATATTTAAACGAGGATTCCTTCTCTCCACTTGCTGCCTACTGCGGCAGGGCCGATCTGTTAGGCAGCGTTCAGTGTTTTAACACAAAGTGGACTACACAGCTTTGTTATTCTCTGTCTCGGGTGAATAACAGTGAGACTTGTGTAAAAGCCAGAGTTCAGTGGTGCAGATGGTTTGCGAGTACACTCATGCGATTGTTTATAACGTTCTATTTTCATTTCTCCTCAGGAGGTCGAGATTGTGGACATCAGCCATATCAGAGACACCAGAAGAGGGAAGTTTGCCAAGATACCAAAGGTACTGTGTGTATAAGAGTGTGTGCTTTTGTATTAACCGTTTTATAGCTTTAATGGTGTGTGTGTGTGTGTGTCTGAGAGTCGTTTTATAGCCGTTATGTTTTTAAACCCTGTGTGTAAAAGTGTGTTGTTTCAGCTCTGTGGAATTAAACCTGAATAAATAAGAGCCATATATAATTGTACATACATTCCTTGTCATACCAGCTTGATATTTCTTTAACTAATAAACATAATAAACATCTCACTTCTTCGGGTCATGTTGGACTACAGCGCTTGGTGCCCTGGTGTCCTTAGGACGGTTTATTGGCAGCCATTTTTTAACAAAGTGCTTATGTTTGCAAGATCAGACCTCCAAAGATGACCCACAAAGATCTGTGCCAGGTTTTACAGCCCTTACAGTTAGAGAGAAATATCCCCACTCCATGAGTTTAATTCCAATTTAAACTATACATATTGTCACAAAGCAGCTTTATGTAGATTTATGTCTTTGAAATTTTTAGAGGAGTTTTATGGGAATCTGGGTTCTTCATGGTGACACTGGTTATTGGGGTTTGGGTCAATGCAGTATACATGTGTAGAAGAGGAGAAATAAAACAATGTATTGTAAACAAAGCTGTTTATTCTGTATGGACGTATTGCGAGGAGTCCCAGGATCCGTGTCTTTAGGATTACAGTAGCAGATCTTGGCAGGAATGTGAGTGTTAGGCATAAACAGGTTAACACACACACACACACACACACACACACACACACACACACGCAGAGTAGCCTTCCACTCTTATCATTGCTCCAGCGCTGGTTCAGAGGAAGCCACACTCACTGTGGTGTAACGACTTGCAGGATGTGTGGGGTGTCTCATGTACCCAGTCTATTGCACTGAAGTCACAACCGGACTCTGTGTGTGTGTGTGTGTGCGCGTGTGTGTAGGACCCACGTTTGCGTGATGTGCTGGGCTGTGGAAAAGGAGAGGGCAATCTGGAGGCTACAACTCCGAAGTTAATAACAGTCGTCTACGGCAACGACCTGGTCAACATCTCTTTCCTTAACTTCCAGGCCATGCATGAGGACATTGCCAAGGTAACCACGGCAACCAAACACCACATGCCCCCTCTCTGCGATGGCTGCCAACTGTTTCTTTGTCACGCCTATCTTTTAGTTTCTTGACCACTCTGTCAACTAATATATCTAATGCAATCATTTCTGATTGTAGCGCAAGGCAATTACGGCTACAGAAAAAAACAAAGCCCCAGTCTATAATGATATAAAATTTATAAAGGAAAAACAAGTCATGTAAATAAAATCAATTAGAGCAAGGCAGAACGGACCCGACCAAATGTAATCCTTTTACATCTCACTCAAACTGGTTTATTGTGTGTGTGTGTGTGTGTGTGTGTGTGTATGTGTGTGTATGTATATGTGTGTGTGTATGTATGTGTGTGTGTATGTGTGTGTGTGTGTTTACTCTATCTCCAGGTGTGGACTGAAGAGCTGTTTAAACTTGCCATAAACTTACTGTCCCAAAACGCCTCGCGCAACACCTTCTTACTCAAGGCGTGAGTATTGTGTTAGTGTGTATGTGACTGTGCATGTTTATTGTGTATTTGTGTATGTAGGGATGTAATGAGCTGGCAATCAAGGCAGCAATTAGTCTTTCTCTCTCTAGAGAGATATGTAATTTTGTACATTTATTAGCTATATATATGCAGAAGGTCCTCACAAAGTAATTTGTTGTGTGTGCATGTGCATGTTCCTGTCCTTTTCATTACCAGCTTGCAGCCCATGAGGTTTTCCAGTGTTTTACACATTGTTGTAAATGTATAACACACATCCATCTGTTCTCTCATTCCCCTTTTTTTTTCTTTATTTAACCTCAGAAAGCTTCACTCAAACTCCAGGCCAAAGAAAAAAGAGCTACAGTATAGGCTACTGTCTAATTCTGTCAAATATTTTGGGCTCTGATTTAAAAAAAATAAAAAATGAAGAAGAAGAAGAAGAAGCAAAACTGAAATTGTGAGCTGTGTTACAGTTGCACTCTTGTGATGTGGTCAATCGCTCCTCAGATCCTTATCTCGTGTGTTTATTGTAATTCTGTAAATGTGTGTACTAAAAAATAAAGAATTGCCTACAACGCTTGGTGAAATGTAGGTATTGTGAAGTCTCCTGGCTGATAATTAGGTGGGAAATAAATGTAAATATATTGGTTCTAATGGCACATGAGGGCAGCGTGTGGAGTTTTATTGTAGTGTTTTTGTGAATAAGGTTTATAATTCACATTGCTCATTTTTTCTTTTGTTCTTCCCCAACAAAGATACACCAAGCTAACACTGCAGGTCAACCAAGATGGGAAAATCCCACTAAAGAAGTGAGTATGATCTCACACACACACACACACACACACACACACACACACACACACACACACACACACACACACACACACACACATTCTCACACACACAAATCTGTATTAATTTCACCACATCTTCTTTCATAAAGTCGGTTTTCCTTCTGCTCTTTACTTTTGTTCTCAGTTTAGCTAGTAATGCATGTGCTGTCAAAACAAAGTGTATGCAAATTGCATGAATTGATGTTCCTCGTAATGACTCTGAGTTCTACACTGTCCTTCTCAGTATTCTTAAGATGTTCTCTGACAAGAGGCGAGTGGAGACAGCGCTGGAGCAGTGCAACCTCATGGCTAACAGGGTATTCACTCATTTATATCTCATGCAATTAGGGCTCATGTCTTTCCCCTGGTTAATTAGAAGACATGTATAGCTTCATCGTGTGTGTGTGTGTGAGAGAGAGAGAGATTTTAGTGTACTTCTCTAAACAAACTTTTCTTTGTGAATGTAGATGTCCATGTAATTTTCAAGGTTTAAAATTCCTTATCATCAGAGCCGTGAACATAAAAAAACAACACACCTCAATGTAAGAGTCTGGTCAGCAGCCCTGATAATGACGATAAAGCTGTAGGACATTCACACGGGGAAACTAGATTTCCTCCACTTTTGAAAGTGTTTTTGTGGGAAAAATCTACGTTCTTAAAAACTCTTCATATAAATGTGGACATGGATTCAGTGTCATCTGTTAATCTTGCTGGATAAATGTGTAAAGAAAGGAAACCGTTTAGGAATTGCTGTGATTCGGCCAATAGGCACGAGCACGCTGGCGTTCATGTGCCATTCAATATACAACAGTTTCATTAATAAGACTTTAACATCAAGTAACTGATACTTTGGCCAAATAATTTGTTTAGGTTTGCACCATCAACAGAAATAGACCCAGAAGCAGCTATAGCTGACGAGCTCACAGTGATTTGTTAAAGATGCTCCTGTTAAACATGCTTCTTGTGAAATTGTCTTTTCATCAAGTCAGCAAAAAAAAAACTCAACTGTAGTAACGGTTGCAGTGGGATTGTTGCTAGGACTAGAATTTAACATGCTGAACACAGACGAGTGATGTGATGGACACAGTGAAACTTCCCAGTGTGGTTATATGAAATAGAACACTCTTGGATGTCACTTAAACAAAAAATAAATTAAAAAAATGGTGTACTGGAAATAACTACAGTTTAATTTACTACAACAGCATGTCCTGATACCACAACAATTTATTAATTAAAGAATGATGCATACTTTTTATTAATGTTATTTACTTGTTTTTCCATTTATTTTTATTCATTCAACTTATCTCAGTTAGTCATTTTTGTTCTTCTTTAACACAGAAAAATGGACTTTCTCATGTCTTAAAATTTAATAAATGAATTGTCCGTGAAATCTCCTGCATGTCAACAATCACACTCCACAGTGACCACCACCACCCCCCTCCCCCACCCAAAAAAAAAAACAAAAACAAAAAAAAAACCTGTGGAGCATCGGTCATACTTGATGCTACAGTATCAGTATATCCCTGCTATTAAGGAGTATGTTCACTTCTATCAGAATTCCTTTTCCAGGAAGTATATTTGATGTATACTATTTTGATGACCAACCAGAATTAAGTTTAAGTTTTCTTCAGCAATAAAAAAACAGAAGGCGAAGCAGACATTCTTGGTGCAAATTCTGCATTTTCACTCAGGGTTAAAAGCATGGCATGATATCGATTTATTTTCGATTCCCCACCTGTGCATGCAGAGATGTGTAGACCAGAGGGAAAATCAACACGCATTGATGCAATATTACAGAAAATCTTGAGTGTTTTTTTTTTTTTGAAGCTGATAAACTGGTCACAGTATGATCCAGGACAATGAAATGAACAAACGATGGGATTTGTTTCAGGTTGTCCAGGCAGCTGTGTGTCTTTAGTGCTATAGCGTGCTGCCCTCAGCTGGTGCAAAACAGAATTTCAAAGCAGAGTACAAGTGAAATGATATGGCAAGGGTGAAAAAAGATATGTTGTGAAGCATGCTGTGTTCATGCTGCCCTGATTCATCAATTTATTTTTGTCTGATTTTTGTCTTTAGGCTGGTTGGAATGAAAAAAATGCCGCCACACAAACCTGTTTATTGGCCACTCCTGATATAGGGATTAATATCAAGCTGGCTCTTTGTATACTATAGACTGTTCACACAGGGCAACTAAGAAAGTTTAATTGCTGTGTTATTAATACCTGGATGATGCACTAAAACTTCAAATTGACTTAATGAAGTACAACACCAATCTTTGAAGTTAAAGAGCCAGAGATGATTAAGCGAGAATGTTGCTACACAATGATACAAAGCTACACAATATTTCTGCCGTCTTAGTTTCCTCCGGTCAGTTAGAGAAAGTACAGCAAAATGATCTTGCACCTCAGTTTAGTGCAGAATGTTCTTCCGAAATCAATTCCATTGCTGAAATACTGCATCTGATTTTCAGACAGAGCCTCAGTGTTTAAAGTCTTGACACTGGAATTAGCCAGTAATGCTTGCCTTCATGAGCATCAGGCAACCGCTGTACTTTAAAGATTCGCTGTTGATCAGTTAAAACACCCATTTGACTTTTAGATCAGATAAATCAAATGTGTTTTGTTTTGTTTTTATTTTGGTATTCAAATTAATGCAAAACTGCTTATTTACCGGCACTGACGATGTACAAATACACAACCAAAGTGTTTCAAAGCCATTTGATTTGACTCCCTTAGGCAGATGGGATCAAGCAAGAGGATTTCACCTGGGAAATGTTCCAGAGCTTCCTGAACAAAATGTGCCTGAGGACTGAGATCGACCGCATCTTCATGGAGCTGTGAGTGATGGACAGAGGATGAGAACGTGATTCTGTTCCGCTTGTTTGTTTTAGATTTTATTTATTTAATGGATGATGTATTGAAATGAAAAAGTCATAATTGAAAGTGATGTGCAGGCATTGCAGTTTGATACACTTGAGCCTGATGAAGTGTGTGTGTGTGTTTGTGTGTGCGCGTGTGTGTGTGTGTGTACGCACACAGTGGCTCTAAAGCAAAGCCCTTTCTTACCCTGGATCAGATGATGGACTTTGTCAACCGTAAGCAAAGGGACTCACGGTTGAACGAGGTTCTCTACCCACCCCTCAAGCGAGAGCAGGTACGACAGCTCATGGAAAAATATGAGACTAACCCCCACCAGCTGGAAAGAGGTAAACACACACACTCACTGAAGGACATACATTGGATAATGAGAGGATAATGAGATAATTATAATATAATTGTGTGTGTGTGTGTGTGTAGACCAGATCTCTCTAATGACATTCAGTAAATATCTGGGGGGAGAGGAAAACGCAGTGGTTCCCTCGGAAAGGTTCGACATCATGGACGATATGAACCAGCCGCTCTCTCATTATTTTATCAACTCTTCGCACAACACCTACCTCACAGGTTTGTACACTTCCTGTAAAACATCCTACTTTTTAAATTCCATCATGCTCACAATTACTTGTAAACATCTAAATCCAAAAGAGCATTCTCTGCTCAGTAGGAACTCTTTCATAGTGTGCTGCATGGTGGACATGACTCCTGTGTGGTGTGGGGAAACCTGGGCAAATGGAATGGAAATGTGGAAAATGGCAATATTATTTTTGCAGTTTTCCTGCAAAGGTTTTTCTGGGGAAAAAAGAAGCTTTACAGTGTAACTAAGTTTTGAAAAATAACAGGAGTGAAAACTGTGGAGAGTTTGGAGAGTATCCTTTAAAGAGTGACATCATTTATTTTGTGTGTGTGTGTGTGTGTGTGTGTGTGTGTGTGTGTGTGTGTGTGTGTGTGTGTGTGTGTGTGTGTATGTAGTGGGTCAGTTAACAGGTCTGTCCTCAGTGGAGATGTACAGACAGGTTTTGCTCACCGGTTGCCGGTGTATCGAGCTGGACTGCTGGAAAGGCCGTCCACCCGATGAAGAGCCCATTATAACACACGGCTTCACCATGACAACCGAAATCCCCTTCAAGGTGAAGCCATCTACACCCGAGTAATTCTGTTCATCTCTCTCACCATACTCATCTCCACCCGAGTCATTCTGTTCATCTCTCTCACCATATTCATCTCCACCCGAGTCATTCTGTTCATCTCTCTCACCATACTCATCTCCACCCGAGTCATTCTGTTCATCTCTCTCACCATACTCATCTACACACGAGTAATTCTGTTCATCTCTCTCACCATACTCATCTACACCTGAGTCATTCTGTTCATCTCTCTCACCATACTCATCTACACCTGTCATTCTGTCCATCTCTCTCACCATACTCATCTACACCTGTCATTCTGCTCATCTCTCTCACCATACTCATCTACACCTGAGTCATTCGGTTCATCTCTCTCACCATACTCATCTACACCTGTCATTCTGTCCATCTCTCTTACCATACTCATCTACACCTGTCATTCTGTCCAATTCTCTCACCATACTCATCTACACCCGAGTCATTCTGTTCATCTCTCTCACCATACTCATCTACACCTGTCATTCTGTTCATCTCTCTCACCATACTCATCTACACCCGAGTCATTCTGTTCATCTCTCTCACCATACTCATCTACACCTGTCATTCTGTTCATCTCTCTCACCATACTCATCTACACCCGCGTCATTCTGTTCATCTCTCTCACCATACTCATCTACACCTGTCATTCTGTTCATCTCTCTCACCATACTCATCTACACCTGTCATTCTGTTCATCTCTCTCACCATACTCATCTACACCCGAGTCATTCTGTCCATCTCTCTCACCATACTCTTCTACACCCGAGTCATTCTGTCCATCTCTCTCACCATACTCATTTACACCCGAGTCATTCTGTCCATCTCTCTCACCATACTCATCTACACCCGAGTCATTCTGTCCATCTCTCTCACCATACTCATCTACACCCGAGTCATGCTGTCCATCTCTCTCACCATACTCCTCTATTCCCGAGTTGATCTCTCTAACTCTGTTTCATATTTGTTTGCCTACTTGCAGGTGACATTTTCCCATTTCCACTCTGTGTCTCTCTACAGGAGGTGATTGAAGCCATTGCTGAGAGTGCTTTTAAGACCTCTCCCTACCCCCTCATCCTCTCCTTCGAGAATCATGTTGACTCGTAAGTGTAAATCTCAGACTGTATAGCTGTGAGTGTGTAATCACACAGATAACTGCACAGAAGCTTTTGCACTGGGCAGTTTCTTTCTACCATTAAAATCCTCATTTAATTCTATCAGACAGAAGAAAGAGAGGCTGCTGAGGGGAACAATATAGCGCCATAGCTCTAGGAAATAATGTCATGAACTTTTTCCACATTTCCTATTCTCAGATGTTAGATGTATAAAATGTATAATGTGTCATTGTTTAATTAATTCAAAATAGTTATCAATGGGGAAATGAAGGTGGTGGTTGATGAAATCTCTTGACAACATTGTGTTTTATGTCACACGGTTCCACTGAAGCATTTATTGCTCTTTTTGTCATACACGTTATTGCCCTTCTAACTTCGCCGCACCTTTGTCCCTCTCATTTGTTTATTATCAGCGCACGGCAGCAGGCTAAGATGGCGGAATACTGTCGTTCCATATTCGGTGATGCCTTGCTTATCGATCCTTTAGAGAAATACCCGGTGAGTGCCAGTGCAGAGCAGCTTCCAGCTCGCCTCATGCATTTCTGTTTGCTTTAACACTCTGCCATTGCTTCAGCAGGTGTGTAATCATCATATCGTTCATGATGTTGCCCTAACGTTGTGTAAAACAGAAATGCTTGTGGAAGTGTTCATTGTGGATCTATGCTCATTGCTGAGCGCGAATCAGTTTTTAGCATGGCTAGTGTAATAAAGTTGTACACCGTGTGGCTTGTTGCAGCTGGTCCCAAGTCAGTTGTTGCCCAGTCCTCAGGAGCTGATGGGGAAAATCCTGATAAAGAACAAGAAAAAGCATCACCACGGCACATCTAACGGAGGCAGCGTCAGACGCAAAGAGGGAGCAGACGAGCAGGCCTCGTCTCTCAACGGTGAGCACGTGCTCGGGTGTTAACGCTAGGTTAAATACACGTTAAAGTTTTCACTTCCAAACACTCTCATTCAGAAAGACGCATCCAAAATCATTGTGCTGTTCAGCCATCTGCTCTCCAAATCTTTTACTGATTCCACTTCCATGTTGGCGCTCAGAAGGTTCCATGAACATCTCATTAAAAGAAATCATTGTTTATCATAAATGGCATTTTCTCTCTGATTGTGTCATTTATCCATTTCATACCCATGCATAAAATTTGTGTTTAGATGCTCCATTGCCTGAATTGGAGACAAGCCAGATCATGTCCAATGGGGGTGAGAAGCTTGCAGAGAGGTTGAGCAAAGACAGTGACATGCAGAAGTCTATTGGTGGGTTCATGCGGGATTGACGTGCAGTCTGATCCAATCACAGTGCAGACTAATGTCAGGCTGGTGTCATTATGTAGCACATGCATCGTTAATCTTGTTTGTATTTGTTGTTTTTTTATGTTGATTTACTTATTGTAATGTAGATCGGGGGGATGGAGATAGTGATGAAGAGGAGGAGGAAGAGCCAGTGGCAGACCCCAAAAAGCACCAATCAGATGAGGCAAGTCAGATCACCCTTCTCTCTCTCTCTCTCTCTCTCTCTCTCTCTCTCTCTCTCTCTCTCTCTCTCTCTCTCTCTCTCTCTCTCTATTCTTTTTGTTTTCTTCTTTGTCTGCTATCCTCTGCTTCTCTTCATCTTAGTTAGAAAATCAAACATTAGCCGGATATTTTTCCGTAAAATCTAAACAGCAGGTTAGCATGTATGGTGTCACTTCATTTTTCTTTATGTTCCAAATAATTTTATGATCAATATTAATTTTTTTGTTATTATTTAATCATATAATGAATTTTTTAATGGTTATATTTGATATACCCTCTTCATATTTTACCAGAATAATATGAATAATATCACCTACTTCTGCAGGGAACAGCATACAGTGAAGTCAATGCTACTGAAGAGATGTCCACATTGGTCAACTACATTGAACCAGTCAAATTCAAAACTTTTGAATTGGCAGCCAGTGAGTGTTGATGTGTATTATGTGAGTGAGCGTGTGCGTGCGCATGACTGCGTGAGTGTGTCTTTGAACATGCTTTCATCAGAGTGTGTGTGTGTGCGTGTGCGTGTGTGTGCGTGTGCGTGTGTGTGCGTGTGTGTGTGTGTGAATGTGTAAACATGCTTTCATCTGTGTGTGTGTAAACATGCTTTCGTGTGGATGGGTGTGTGCGAGCGTGTGTGCACATGCTTTCATCTGTGTGTGTGTGTGTGTGTGTGTGGACATGCCTTCCTCTGTGTGTGTGTACCTTGCTAAAAATGTGTGTGCTTGTGTTATCAGAGCTCCTCTGTGGTGTAATGATCTCAGATGTAGTATATGACATAATGTAATATTAATGATCATACTGATTCATTTTTTTATTTTATGTTGTTAGAAAGGTCCAAGTTTTTTGAAATGTCATCCTTTGTGGAGACCAAAGGCATGGACATACTGAAGAATTCCCCCATTGAATTTGTGGAGTATCCTTTCCATACGTGATCCGAGGAGATTTCTTCATATTCATCTAGTGTATTGTGTTATGATCATTATTTATGTCTCTGTGAGCATGCACGTTTGTTTTCCTGAACAGTTTGTGTTCAGATACAATAAGAAGCAGTTGAGTCGGATCTATCCCAAAGGCACTCGTGTGGATTCCAGTAACTACATGCCCCAACTCTTCTGGAATGTAGGCTGCCAGATGGTGGCGCTAAACTTCCAGACTCTTGGTGAGTCCGGCTCATTCGTGGTAATTTATAGACTCCTCATATATATATATATGAATATATATATATATATATATATATATATATATGCCTATAAATAATTTATCTCTGTCTATGTAAAGCACCTTGTGGACCTGACCATCATACAATCTGAAGCTTCTGTCTAAGAGAGAGATCTTAGTCGTGTTCTTGTCTGTTAGTTAGTTAATTCTGCTGGTTGTTAAATCAATTTGTTTGTTTTTTATGGATTTGTTTGTTAGTTAGAATGTTTTGTAGTTTGTTGCTGCATTTAGATCATAAACTCTTATACAGAATAACTTTTATGTGGTTGATTTTAGATCTACCCATGCAGCTAAACCTGGGGGTGTTCGAGTATAACAGCCGCAGTGGCTACCTGCTCAAGCCCGAGTTCATGAGGCGCACAGACAAACACTTTGACCCCTTCACTGAGAACATAGTGGATGGCATTGTGGCTAACACTGTCAAGATCAAGGTAGTGTAATGTGTGTGTCCGTGCATGTGCGTGTGGTTGTGTGCGTTTGTGTGTCTGTGCATGTTTGTGTGTGTCTCTGTGTATGTGTGCGTCTCTGTGTGCGTATCCACACGTGTGTGTGTGTGTGTGTTTGTGTGTGCGTATCCACACGTGTGTGTGTCTGTGTGTGTGTATCCACACTTGTGTGTGTGTCTATGTTGTGTTTATGTAAATTCATATTAATGTTTTTTTTTTTTAGATTTTGTCTGGTCAGTTTCTGACCGATAAGAAGGTGGGAGTGTATGTTGAAGTCGACATGTTTGGGCTTCCTACTGACACCAAAAGGAAGTACCGCACCAAAACTTCTAATAACAACTCAATGGACCCCGTGTGGGAGGAAGAGCCTTTCGTCTTTCTTAAGGTCAGATGATTGCAGATATCCTAATGTGTTTTTCATGTCTTTATGAATTAGAGCTTTGATCTTGCATCACGTCATTGTAATGTTGGTCTTTACATTAATTCAGATCCTAAAGGTTTACAATATAGAAGTTGATGAAGTTTACATTGTTGGTTCTGAGCATCCCATGAATCCCATCGTGAAGCCATGATGCAACAATTAATCCTTTTTCATAACCAAACTCTAATACAGCAATACAATCACAATGCTGTTTTTATATATGTTGTTTAAACCCAACTTTAATTATGCACAGGAATGTATGATTATTTATGTTAGAATTTAGACATATCTCTCTCTCTCTCTCTCTCTCTCTCTCTCTCTCTCTCTCTCTCTCTCTCTCTCTCTCTCTCTCTCTCTCTCTGTATGTAGGTGGTGTTGCCCACACTAGCCTCATTAAGAGTAGCTCTCTTTGAAGAGAACGGGAAGTTCATAGGCCATCGGATCTTACCAGTAGTGGCTTTACGTCCAGGTCAGTACAAGGCTTGCAACAAATAAGTGGCAATACTTCTTTCAAACACTTACCAGTGGTGGTTTAATAGTAGTTAAGGCTCTGTTGTTCCCCTGAGCAAGGCCGTTAACCCTGCCTGCCCAGGACTACTATATCGTGGCTGACCCTGTGCTCTGACCTCAACCTTTTAACAAGCTGGGATATGCAGAAGAAAAGAGTTTTGCTGTAATGAATACATGTCGGCTGTTCAAGGCTTAAGATGGACATTACACTGGACCTTGTTTGTTTTAGAGTAGATGATGTATCTTAATAGCATAAAATCTGTTCCACACAAAAAAAAACTGTGTGTGTGTGTGTGTTTTACAGGATACCATTACATTAATCTGAAGAATGAGCTCAATCAGCCGCTCCTGCTTGCCACTCTCTTTGTATACACCGAAGTTCAGGACTACATTCCAAACGAGCATCAAGGTGAAACCGGACGCCTTCTCCCTCATATTTACATTTACAGCATTTAGCAGACCCCCTTAGCCAGAGTGACCTTATAATTAATTTTGTTCAATATATAAAATAAACCTCATCTTTTTTTTGTTTTATTACATTAATGTCAGCTCAAATCCAGTGCAGTAACACAAAACGTTTCTCTTATTACACATGGACTGCTTCGTGTGTGTGTGTTTAGAGTATGCTGAGGCTCTGACCAATCCAATCAAACATGTGCTGGATCAGCGAGAGAGGCAGCTGGCTGTGTTCATGGAGGATAACAATGAGGTTAGTAAGGTGTGTAACGATATTTGATTAACATTATTATAATTGAAACCGAAACTGAAACATGTCCCTTGTCTTATCTGCTGTGTTTGTGTGTGTGTGTGTGTGTGTGTGTGTGTGTGTGTGTGTGTGTGTGACTGTGTGTGTACACGTATGTGTGTGTTCTCGAAGCGAGTCCATGACAAGCCAGATGAGAAACTAGATTTCACCCCTATGCCCACTCCTGTGTGCCAGTTCCCCTTGCCCTCGCCGCCCCTCCCACCTGTGGTGGCTGAAGTATTGACCGCCCCAGGTAAATTAAACACAATAAGAACAATAAAAACCCACAGCTCTCACTCACCTCTCATGGCATATTCTGAGATAAATCCATGTTGAGTAAGTTGTCTGTGTACATGCATATGTGGGCATGTCTGACATGACATCATGCTTGTGTACTGAGTGACCTGCTTCTCATTGTGTGTAATATTTTAGCTCAGAAAGAAGACCTGATCCTCAATATATTAGCAGGTAGGGCATCATCATCATCATCATCATCATCATCAACAAACTCACATTACTCAACCAGATCAGATTTGAACATGTGTGTTTGTATTACAGTGATCGATCCCCAGTCTATTGAAGAGCTGAAGCAGAACAAGTCCTATGTAAAGTTGTTGAAGAAACAATGCAAAGAACTGAAGGAGCTTCGCAAGAAGCACCTTAAGAAGGTACACACACACTTTTACACTTAGTGGTACTTAAAATATACACTTTTAATACAAAATACTAGATTTCCTCTGCAGTTTGATGATTAAGATTTTGCTATTTTGGTGTCTTAGGCATGTTTGCAGTTGGTTATGGGATTTAGTCTGCAGTCGTAAGCAGCAGTTGTCTTAACAGTCATCATTATTTGGGATGATGATGATGATGATTATATTGGTCTGTTTGACCTGTCTATCCCCTCTATCCAATTTTATTGAAATAAATATTTAGGGCTGTTAAGGTTAGGTTCAGTCCTAAATAACTCCACTATATGTATCAGAGTTTGCAGTACATAGTGTACTGTATGGTTAAGATTTATCACACTTCAGATTTAGTCCAGCCTCTATTAAAGGTTTGTTGGATGTTATTGTCACCACTACACACACAACAGTGCCCATTTTAAAACATTTAATTACATAAAGTATCGTTATAAAGTCATAAATGAAAGTACTTCTAACCTTTTGTTTCATTTTCCTGTCATTGTGAGATTAAGTGGACATGTTCTATGTTTAATCAAACAGTGCAGTGGGTTTTTATTTTGTTTTAGTTTGTTAGGAACAGCATTCTATAGCAGTCACGTTGCATGTGTATGTGGTCTGTGTGTGTTAGGTGTGGGCCCTCAGCAAGGAGCAGAAGACGAGGTGTAACAAGCTGAACTCCGACATCCAGAGACGCAAGAGTCAAGCGGAGAAAAAGCTGCGGCTCAGCGTGAAGAAAAAGTACGGGGGAAATAAAGACAGTCTAAGCAGTTTCAATGCATGAACTTCATGAAATATTTACTTTGCGTGTGTGTGTGTGTGTGTGTTGACAGTGAGCCTGAGGAGCCTGTGAGGACTGAGCTGAGTGCTCTGGAGGTGGAGCTGGAGAATCGGACAGTGCAGCTGAGAGAGTGGCAGATGAAGGAGCTGCTTGACCTGCGAAAGGTACAACACCAGTTGGAAAGAGAAAAGAAGTATGCTCATCTTGAAGAGGTACTACACACACACACAAACACAGACTAGTGCTTCATATTTACATTTACACCATTTCACAGTTGCCTTTCTCCAGAGCGACTATCAGAAATGTTTTGCAGTCTGTCTCAGTAACATCCTCGCTCTCGTACACTCGATCACTGACTAACGCAAACAACAAACGTAAGAACACAAAATAGTCGAGGGATTGTTTTAAATAGAGTAACTATGCTAATTTAAGTGCTTGGTGAAGAGGGAGGATTTTAGTCTTTATTTGAAGACAATCAGTGACTCAGTTATTCAGACATTTTAGGCCAGGCTATGTTTATTCCACTGCTTGTGTTGCAGTATAGAGAATAGTCTTGGGGTGTGTGAGTGCGTGTGTGTGAGTGCGTGTGTGTGAGTGCATGTGTTTGTCTGTGTGTTTGTGTGTGTGTTTGTGTGTGTGTGTGAGTGCGTGCGTGTGTGTGTGAGTGCGTGTGTGTATGTGTGTGTTTGTCTGTGTTTGTGTGAGTGCGTGTGTATGTGTGTGTGTGTGTTTGTGTGTGAGTGCGTGCGGGTCTGTGTTTGTGAGTGCGTGAGTGTGTGTGTGTGTGTTTGTGTGTGTGTGTGTGTGTGTGTGTATGTGTGTGTATGTTTGTGTGTGTGTGTGAGTGTGTGTGTATGTATGTGCGTTTGTGTGTGTGTGTGTGTTTGTATGTGTGTGTGTGTGTATGTTTGTGTATGAGTGTGTGTGTATGTGTGTGTGTGTGTGTGTGTTTGTGTGTGTGTTTGTGTGTGTGTGTGTGTGTGTGTGTGTGTGTGTGTGTGTGTGTGTGTGTGTTTGTGTGTGTGTGTGTGTGTGTGTGTGTGTGTGTGTGTGTGTGTTTGTATGTGTGCATGTGTGTGTGTGTGTGTGTGTGTGTGTATGTGTGTGTGTGTGTGTGTTGATGGTGGGTCTGTTTATTTGTCATTTTCTCACTTTTTTGCTTTTCGACATAGACGGAATACTTTTGGTTGAGATGCATGCAAATGATACTTACATTTCAGTTTAGGAAAGCTTGTTGTTTGGTAGAAGTGAGCAAGATCTTAAATGACTTCACTGACATGAATTTTATTATTTTTTTGTAACTACAGCGTGTTAAAATAGAATTGATTGTAAGCTGAACTGTTTTTGTCTTGCTCCTTCACAGTCCTTTAAGAAACTAAGAGGAGTTGCTGAGGAATGCCAGATAGATCAGATCAAGAAACTCAAGGACATATGTGACAAGTAAGCCTCTCTCTCTCTCTCTCTCTCTCTCTCTCTTTTGTTTGTATACCTGTGTAACTTTTACTGCATCATGTCTTTCCCTAGAGAGAAGAAGGAGTTGCAGAAGATTTTAGACAGAAAAAGGCAGAACAGCATCATAGAAGCTAAAAAGGGGGATAAAGAGAAGGCTGAGTCGTGAGTAAATTCTCTCTGTAAACAAATCTCCAGTTCTCCACGTCTCTCAGACAAGTTGTTATTCTGTTATGTGAAGTTATACATCCAGCTGTCTCCTAAAATATGTTCGTATTAAATAAATAAAGTCAGACAAAGAAAGGAGAGTTTGACTGAGCTATAGTCATCTCACGCTCCATCAATATACTGCCATAATTCTAACTCTCTCTCTCACACACACTCTCCCTCTTTCTCTCTGTCTTGCTCCCTCTCTCTCTGTCTCAAGGGAAGTGAACGAGATAAATAAAAAACATATCCAGGACTCGGTGAACTCACTGCGCAAGGTGAGTGTTTCATAGATTTCAAATCAAGTCCCTTGACAAAGAAGAAACCTCTCTCTCTCTCTCTCACTCTCTCTCTCGCTCTATCTCACCTTGCTGTTACAGATATAAATGTACTGCACATAGGTGATGGCGATAGAGGTAACGTTTTATTACGAGGGTTTGTTTATATCAAAATATTATACAAAAATTGTACACATCCTGTTTTTAATAAAAAGCTGAAAATGAGAATGCAAAGATCTGTGACTTACATTTAAAGCTGATCATCAGTTATTATTTTTGGCTGGTAAACTGCAAGGAAACAAAGCAGATGAACCAAAAAGGGACAGGCCTGAGGAGGTGGTGACAAAATTGTTCACTGATTCTTATGTAGTCCATAAACGGGAGAACAAAACTGAATTAATAATCATTTCCTAACCAGCTCTTTGTTTCAATTTGCATTCTTATGTAGATTTGAGTGACACACTTTTTATTTATGCAGAATCTCAGTGTGATGCTCTGATTTATACTTTAGACAGATCCCTAGTCACACATGTCAGAATGGCATAATAACAGTAGAGCTACAGTCGAGCTGCAGTCAAGCTACAGCACCTTTCTGAAACTTTACTATTGTCCCCATACCGTCACTGTTCACATGAGCATGAAAGCTGCAAGAATAAAAAAAAAATTTAAAAAAAGCCAGCCAAACTCTCATGTGTCACAACTTCATGCTTGTGTCAGTTTTAAAGTCATGCTTCAATGTTACTACGTCCCACTCCACAAATTCCTACCACTGGTTTTTCAGCCATCAATGCTGGAATTTAATCTTTAGCTTTTTTTTTTTTATTATTATTATTTATAGTTGGATGAAACTCAGGAGAAGCGTCAAGAGAAGCTGAAGAACCAGCAGAGAGAAATCTTACAGAAAATAGAAGAGGAGCAACCACTGGTCTGTCCTTCTGTTCTTTTATGCACACACACGCGCACACACTTATTGCTCTCCTCTTTGGCTTATTGTTTTTTCTCATTTCCATCCCTCATGCTGACTGTATTTCTCGCTGCAGCACCGGCTGCGTTTGGAACATGACTGCGACGCCGAGCTCGAGCGCTTACCCGAGGAGATCTGTCGATACCTACAGGGTGAGCTAGAGAGCAAAGGCCTGCGCAGCGACGCCCTGTTCAGCCAAGACAGTGCCGGCTCAGGCCCACCCTCCAACTGCAGCACTCCTTCTTTCAACTCTCCCAATCACAACTCGAGCATGGACAACAGCATGGCCTCGCTGGACAACTCCTCATCCTCCAGCACCATCACGTCCGAATCGGAGCTCACGGCCATTTAAATCCTACCTGATCATCGTATCGCTTTGTCCTCTCATGCCATTCTCCCTGGATCCTGGTGATAGAAGTAGTATTACAGTTTAAAAGCTTTTAAAGGATTTCAGTAGCTTTATTTTTCCCATGCCCCTTTTAAAGTCTGCTTTTATTTCCTCTTCAATGATTTATTTATATATATATATATATATATATATATATATATATATATATATATATATATATATATATATATATATATACTTATGTCTGTGTTAAGCACTTGTGGAATGGAGGGATTTTTTTAAACAAGAGACTCTTTATTTATTTCTGTGGTATGATATGAGGGAGTTAGATGTTTAACTGTAGTGCTCTGCCTTGTCCAGCAGGTGGCAGTGTAACTTTAGTGGTGTAGAGTGAGTTTAGTGACTGGGCGATACGAACGCAAGGCGTAATCTGAATGGTACTTGTTTACATAATAATGCACAGATGGGCAATCCTATAAGCCAGACCATCATCTCTCCTCCCTACGGGGCTATAAAGTTAATTCCCACTGCATATTTCTGCAGCATTCGAAATACATCAACGTAATTGTTATTGTGTGTGCACACGTGTGTGTGTGTGTGTGTGTGTGTGTGTGTGTGTTAGAAGCAAGAAAAAGATTAGATGTGATGAATATTGTTTTTTGTTTTCCCAGTAATGCAGAGTTCCCCCTCCCCCTGTCCCCCATCTCCCCCTCATCCACCTCCCCCCCCCCCCCCCCCATGCCCCCTCTCCTTCCCTACAGCCTTGAGTGTGTGGTGTGGCTTAATCTAATCCCTGCTCTAATTCTGTGTGTAATTGGTGTGCCAGTCCCATGCACTGCATATCCAAAACCACTACTGTTCAGGAAACTGGACACGGTTCTATTGTTCATGTCGTCTATTCACACTCTGGATGTGTTAATTCTGTCGCTCTGGTTACTAGAATGTGAAACTATAAGAGTGTGTGGTCTCAGCGGTCAGGTCTAGCCAAAGCAATCGCCACATATACCCAAACATACAGGCTGTGCAAACTTTTCTCTTTTAGGTTTTGTTTCAAAATGTGGAAATCTGATTGTTACTACATCGTCATTACACTTTCTTCTTCTTGCCAGCAACTCAAGGAAGCCCCAGAGGTTGCATTTCCTCATTTGTGAATGGAAACAAGGTCGCTGGTTCGGGCAAATGACTTCTTAATATCACACTTTTTGGATGGAGTTGGGTTGTTTGTCTTAAAGGGAAATAATGTACCAGTAGACTACAAAATCCCAAATGCAGCAAGACAAAATATAGAAGCTTTAACACACACGTTTTAGAAAACGAGGGATACATCAATCCGACACGGGGCTGATATTAGCTCCAGCCGATGGATAAGTATTGAATCGGATTTGACATGCTTCCCAGTCTGTTCCCCTTGCTTTTATTTTGTGCTCCATCGTGCCCTGCTGAGTTTCGCATCACATTGCAGCAGATACTATTTTTTTCAGGATGTCAGCTTGGTTACTTGGAGCATGCTAATGTCAGATTGGTCCTAAATCGATGTGAAAATGAGAAACGGCATATTACGTGCATCCTAAAAGAAAATGAGAAGAAATCCAAAAAGGCTCGTGCTGACACATTGTTCGCACATTTCTTTTAGGTTATGTCACAAATTGTGGAAATCTGATTATTACTTCATCTTATTTACACTTTCTTCTTCTTGCCAGCAATTCAAGGAAGCCCCAGAGGTTGCATTTCCTCATTTGTGAATGGAAACGAGGTCGCTGGTTAAAATCACACTTTTTTGGATGGAGTTGGGTTGTTTGTCGTAAAGGGAAAAAAAAAAAAAAAAAAAAAAAGAGAGAAACGGCAAATGTGCATCCTAAAAGAAAAACTATTCAAATGAGAAGAAATTCAAAAAAGGCTCATGTTAGTTCATGCTTCGCATTGTCTCTCTAACTGAGCCTGTTTCAAGCCAGTCTCATTCACTCCATTCTTTCCTCTCGTCTTTGTTCTGACTCCTGGGCACATGGCTGAGCTCCAGCGAGCTCTCCAGGCTGGCAATTCCACTTGACCCACTGTACCAAAGGCAAAAACATGCTGCTCCATTGCTTTTTAATCACAATCTTATAAGCTCATGTAATACAGAGACACAATGATATGGGGTGCTAATGGAGCACTCACACACTTCATTATGAGCAATGATTAGCATATTGCAGCGTGTGTGATTGTAAGTGTGTAGTTAGCTCAGTTAGTTTTAGTAGCTGTAACCTGGTCTGTTTGATTGGGATGGCAAATAATGTGGAGTAAATAATGTGGATGAAGACTGAGGTGGAAACCGCAGAAAGGACATAAAACCTGTGCCAAAACAAACTAGCGGATCAGATGACCCCGGACAGGGAACACCCGAAGGACGACGACGACATCATCATTAAACATTGTAGCTGAAAGCAAATCAGAGATGCTGTTCTCTGATCGGTGCAGAGTTGGGACGATGCAGGCACACAGAGAGGGGAAAACTCTGAGATCTTGTCTCAACTTGTAAATTTTAAAGAATATAGAGGGTACGATGTGTGTGTATGTGTGCGTGTGTGTGAGAGAGAGAATGGATGAGGATGTGGTGGAGCACTTAAGCTCTACAAACCAACTGAGACCTTTATTATATTAGCATAGAGTGTTTAAAGCTTTACGATTTTATGCAGGAGCAGTGGGACTTCTTATACAGTGCTGTCTAATGATGTACAATAAGGACCGTTGTTGTACATGTCGATAATATCGAAATGTTTGATTTGTGTGTATGATACGGTGTAGACAAGGGTTATGTCATGTCAGAATTAGTGAAATATCAATAAATTATGGTGTATCTGGATCATATTAATCACCCGCATGTAGTTTTATGTGTATTCTACTACTGACTAGAGTTGGAATTAAGGCTAATGTCAGCTGTGTGTCTGTGTTGTGTCCTTGTGCATGTGTTTTCATATGTGATTGGGAACTTCATGGGATGTAAAAGATGTCTGACATCTATGGGTTTGTCCCTGACCTTCCACATACACACACATAATTTCCTCAACTCCCCAAACTGTCGTTTGCTGCCTGTCTGTCTGTCTGTCTAAGAAAGAACACCTCGTTATGAGCACTCGAACATGCTCATTAAACTGTTTTTAATCATTTGACGCATTTTGTCTCGAGTCGTACGTGGCGTGGCTGATCTTCATCCTTTAAACTCGGTCCTCTCTTCACCTCACCTCTGTATTGAACTATGCTATTGACACTAACGTGAGCATCTTTTTCTTACAAAGTGAGGACCTTGTAAATCTTTTCCATTTTTATATACTATGACAGTTCCCTAAAATCGTTCATACTCATATTGACATATTTACCCATGTCCTCATTGGTGCACTTTTTCTTTTTTTTTTAGATCTTTTATGTTTTAGATATTACAAGTAAATTTTTAGATTATTCTTTAGCTACAGGTACAGTAGGTGGTACAGTGTGCAAGTTCAAGTAAATAAGTTTGTCCAATGATTCCTTTGTTTTAAGGAGGGCAGGGGTTGAGTAATACTGTGGCATTATATATGTCGGCTGAAGTTTGATGCCACAGCGCATTCAGCTTGTGTGGTGAATAGAAACACATTGCCAAGGGCTAATTTTATTTCGCCTCAAGTTGCAGCTTTAACCAAGTATATATGGGGTTTTTTTTTTTTTTTTGCTTTTCCTTCTCTCTCTCTTTCTCTATAGTTCTGTATCTTTCTTACTGAAACACTGTATTTTTAGAGAAAGTACTGCTCTGCCTTGTGAAAGGAAAAATCATGTCTATGGATGTAATTTTTTTTGCCTCAATAAACGATACATTTATCTGTACATTCAATAAAAACAAATTTTGTCAAGACATTAAGTTTTCCTTGCATGTTTCACTTCTTGTTATTTTTAACTTAAAAGTAAGTCATGAAATCTTGCAGGTTTCCCTTCAGCCAACTGGAAGGTCTGATTGTGTAGCCGAGGCTTCGGTTATCTCTGATGACAGAGCTGTAAACATTTACATTTACATTCGAGGCATTTAGCAGACACCCTTATCCAGAGCATCTTACATTTATTTCAGTTTATACAGCTGAGCAATTGAGTGTTAAGGGCCTTGCTCAGGGGCCCAGCAGTGGCAGCTTGGTGAACCTTGGTTTCAAACTTATGACCTTCCCATCAGTAATCAATACCATAACTACTGAGCTACCACATCCCCTAAACACATGGCAATCTGACAAATTTTATTATTTGCTGTTGTTATATTGGTCCAAATTTTCATGCTACCAACACTGACATCTTACTTTGTTATAAAAAAAAAAAAAAAAAAAAAAAGGATAACTGTTTCATTTAGAAAGTGAATCTCTAGAATATTCTTTATGTTGAGTGATGATCATTAATGACAGACAGGTGTGTAGCAATTGTTATATATCAAAATAATCTCATAATCAACTTGAGATATTTATTATGTAGTTATTAATTTATAGTTTCTATGAAGTGGAGATAAAGAGGTGCATAGAGAATAACCTGACTGAGGTTTTTTGTTTGTTTGCTTTTGACGCTTGCCTTTGAGAGCAGGAGCTCAGACATTATCTAGAATACCAAAGTGAACAAGGAATGTACAAAACATTATATTATATTACTACAAAAACAACTAAGCATAAGCTATAACTTAATAAAGTTGCTACAGCTATCTGTGTGCTTAGCTTCTTGTTTTGACTTGCTACAGTGAACAACCTCAGTGTCCTTACTGAGCAACATGAGCAAAGCTAGCCAAAGAGCTAAACCCACTGTTAGCAGTAAAGCAGTTAGCTTAGCAAAGGTTAGCTCTCCAGCAGCAGTCCAATAAATAGCTAGATATTTTGAGGCTTTTATCATACGATTAAAAATAAGTATTAGCATCTAGCATAAGTAACTGATTGTAAACCTGTAGCCAGGTTAGCTAAAAGGTGCTTTACACAGTGGAAATAATAGGTGATTTAATTGGGGGCAAAAAAAAGTACACAGTTCAATTGTTGTTGTTTTTTTTTAATTTAATCAATTAAATTATTTTTTAAACCCAGGTGCAGGTAGTCTCTTTACTGATTTACAGAATATTTTCACAGGTTATATAGTGATGAAATAAAACAACAAAATGATTAAAACAAGAATTTTCTAGATTTTATTTAACACTTAATAATATATATATATATATAGTTGTCAGGACTCAGCCCGGACTTTTGGGCATGTACCTTTGTTTATGTTTCTCGTCACGTGTCTGTCCCGCCTTCATCTGCCCCTCCCTGTCTCCACACCTGTTCCTAATCGTGTCTCATTGTCTTTTGTGTTTAACTGTGCCGCGTTGCCTTGTGCAGGGTGGAATCAACTGTTGTCTTCTGTCTGTCCTAGTCTGTGTTATGTTTCATGTTTTTCATTCACATTTCATTTTCATTCACCCTGTTATTTTTGCCATCCTGTGCTTGGGTCCCTTTTATCCCGCGTTCGTGACACTAGTATTAGAATTATGTTTTAATGTCTACACTGTACAGTTAAGTGCAATTGTGTATCCAGTGTATAAATTATGAATCACTAGATGTTTCTTGGATTTTTCTGATTCTTACTAATTAGGGAATGAAATTTATGGGAATTTGTGTAAAGCAGGATTTGTTTCTATAGTTAGTATAGTTGTAAAAGATGAAAAACAATTTTTTTTAATGTTTTCTTTTCTACGAAGGAGTCAATATTGTGGGATTTTATACTGTACTTGATTATTAGTGAAATTTAAACTTATACTCTCAAATTCGTATTTAAAAGATTGTTTGTCACTATTACATTTACATTTATGGAATTAGAAATGTATTTGTTTTTTTTTTTTATTGTAATTTATTTTCATTTGATTTACATTTTGGTTTAAACCATACAGTTAAATTATTCAATATGGACCAAATCAAGAATTGAGCAAATGGTCATATGATGAGGCTTAACTTTATCAGTTAAGCCTCTTATATGTCTTTAATACTTTAATACTTTTTACTTTTACTTAAGTATATTTGTGCCTGGTCACAATATTATGTTAATATATTCGATTAGGTATGATTTAATTTGATATAATTTTGACACATTACAATGCAAGAAATGTAAGTTTAATTATTTTTTTATCTAAACTTTCACTTACAGTATATATAATTTGTCTTTACTTTTTTCCATTTTGGTTTTAGAGTTTTGACTTTACCGTGAATGCAAATGTATGCAGGTTTTAATTAGAAAAAGCCGCATTTGTATCAACATAAATGTAAAATTTTGAAAACGTGTCAATATATAAAAATGCTGTAACAATATCAGTGATCAGCTGGTATGAGACTGAGTGTTATATTTATATACAGTATTTATTTCTAATGTAAATGATCTTTTTTCAGTAATCCTCTTCTGAATGGTTCTCTTTATTTGATTTGGCTAAACGAGGCATCACTGTTTTTGCACGTTAAGAGCCCACATTAAATCATCATTGTAAAGATCATCACAGAACCTAAATGATCTTTCACAGTTATACAACAGCACTCAGATGTCATGTGATGGCCACAATATGTTTGAAGTAAAAAATTGTAATGACCGCAACACTGTTTAAACTCCCATCTTTAATGAGTTAAAAAGCAACGTTTCGACCCTGTTCGGTCTTCTTCAGGGTAATGAAACGCATTTGTTAAAAGGGGGGGGGATATATAGGCCTTGCAATCAAAAGAAACAGACAATTTCCCACAAAAAATATATACACATACATATACATGTGTACAGTAGTATGTACATACATGTATGTGTATATATTTTTCGTAGGAAATTGTCTGTTTATTTACTGACTATTTTTGGGTGGTTTTTTGTGCATTTGTGCGGTGGTTTTCATGTTTTTGCGTGTAAACAAGTGTGGAGCTGTTTTTTCCATTGCAGTGTTTTTTCATTATATTGTTCTTCTATGAACGTGTTCTTTTAATTGAGTAAAGGGTGGGGTTACTAGGCTTGTTTAGACCCAGTTAAGTTAATTGATATCACAGGGTGGGTCAGTTGATTGCAAGGCCTATATATCCCCCCTTTTTTAACAAATGTGTTTCATTCGCCTGAAGAAGACCCAACAGGGTCAAAACGTTGCTTTTTAACTAATTAATAAAGATGGGAGTTTAAACAATGTTGCGGTCATTACAATTTTTTACTTTAAGCAGTTTCTTTTGTCCTGCACCTGCCAGAAGGTGGGATGTGCACACAATTACTGATTTAACACATAATGTTTGAGCCATTTCTAGACAAGGTACTCATTTTTGGCCCTCAGTCTTTGACCCTTAAGATTGGTACTTTGGTGCACCTTTTGAAGGCTTTTATATTTTAACGAATGCTCCCAAGCCAGGTGACTGTTGAAACACCAAGACATGTTTAAGACACAAATGAATTCCAGCCTCGCTTAGAGTCTGTCTAAACCTGATGCAGGCTGGAATGCATTTGTGAATTGAATTGATTAATCCAGCTGTGTTTATTGATTCCACATTGCATTAACACTGCCTGAACGACTTCAGCTGCACCTCAAATGTTTCTGCTTTTATTTGTTTTGTTTTTCTTTTCGATCTCGAATTTTGTTCAGATCACTCAGTCCCTCATTCTTATTTGAAGCACAGATCTCTCCTTCCAGAGGGACTATGTTTGCTGTTTTCCCTATCTTTTTTTCCTTCCTTTCATTTTCTTGTTTCTTTACCAGGGAATATATGAATGCCAGAGTGACAGGAGGAACCTCTGTGTTGAGACAAACACTTTTTTTTCTCTCCTCATGAAATTCTGGAGATTCTGGCAAAATGTTTTTCAAAGAAGCAACAGCTTAAAGCACTGCTCCATTTTGTGAGCTTGTGCATCTGACATCTGTAGCATACGTGTGATGACTTTCTGTTCTTCAGTTATCTTCACAGCACATGGAAATGTGTTGAAGTTCTTTCCTTTGGTAATCACATGTACACTACAGATCTGATATATAGACGCTAAGCTGTTAAAACACGGGAGAGTTTGAACAGAAGCTCATTAACAAATGACAAAACAGCATCAGGATGGATTTCTAGTTTAATTCTGATGTAAAAGAAAGTATGATGTCTTTGTAAACAACTTTCAGAACTCACTTACGTTTAAAAATATCTATGAGATGACATTTTCTAAAAGCCCACTTGAGTATGAACAAGGTTAAAGATGATGAAACATGCAAATGCCGTGAGCACACAAGGTCTTTAAATGACCTACACACATCCAGACACGAACACACCGGCTCCCACACGAACCTGGATCTCTGAGCAAGAGACAGGTAACTCAAATTACACAAGCAAACAAGAAGGCAAAAAACAAACAGATAAAATCTTAATGAGATCTACAAAGATGGAAAGCACTTGGAGACTTGGAAGGGAACATGTTGTGAATAAAAGCAATGAGAAATGAATTAAATACACAAGAGCTTAAAAGCTAATAGAGAAGCAGGTACTTCCTAAAAAGACACATGATGTGATGAAATAAACATGAACACACACAGGTATGGTCACTTCATGGATAATACACACACACATATTGTGGGACATAATAGCTCCGATGGGAAGTCGCCATTTGCTATTTAAAATTTTTTTTTTTTTAATCTTTTTTTTTTGGACATGCTCCACATCATTAAATTTAAATACATAATACACCCCACAGTCCTGCCCA
>NC_062518.1:35161139-35196139 GCF_022655615.1 Tachysurus fulvidraco
CCCAGTTCTCCTCCTGACACCGAGGGGCGCCGACGATACAGCAGCACGCTCACAGACACCACACAAAGCGCAGTGAAGAGTGTGACAGAGAAGGCCAGAGAGCCTGGGTTCACGTGGAAGGTTTTGCCCTTGCTGCGCCAGTACACAGCGGCGATGGTCCACGCCACACCTATGCCCAGAAACACGTTCACCGCATTGCTGCCCGTCACGTTCCCAATGGACGCGTCAGCATACTGGTCCTGAATGGCAGCTACTTTACTGGCAAACGTGTCTGTGGGAAAGAGGAAGGGAATGTGGTTTAGTCAGATCATTCATGCATCTATTTATGCTACATATAACAGTTGGAAATATGCTCAAATTATAAAAGGCTAAGTGACAAAAACAAACCCAACGTAAAAGGAGAAACTGAAGAGTATTAAAGAATAAAAGTTAGATCAACTGAAGCAACAGGTGTAGAAAGGATGGTTTTGGAAATGATGTAGTACTAAAGTTAAACCTGGAAAACAAGCTGGCTGAAGTCATTAAAACATACAGCACTTCTCCTGAATTTACAGTCTTACCACCTTTGAGGACGTGTGTTTGACTGACTGTGACAGTGCATGATGAATTATACTGTAGTAGCAATATTTAAAACATCTAAAACAAGTCCTGTCCTCTGTATGAGAAAGAGGATATTATTTATTCATTTATTCATTTTTTTGATATTTATTTGTGTGACAGAAAACATGATGGACGTCACCGTTGCTGATTTCTGACAGAACAGAACAGAGTGTTATAACACACTTTAACTGCAGATTTCACCTGATGGCTGCTGCAGATTTGTCTGACAGGCATAAACATTTTAAATAGACTCTTCTTTTACTTGAGCATTTTTTTTAGATTGAATTAATTCTCAGTTAAGTTTTGATTTAGGTCTTTTAATATAAATTGTGACAAAAGAGTCAAAAATAGCATTCGATTTATATTTATACAAAGCTGCAACGTTTTTCTCACTAAGATCTGTATAAAGATGAATTGTTCCATTTTTATATGTTTTTATGTGACATTAATAATATTCTTGATGTTCTATATTGGCTGGTTTAGAGTAATGTTGAGGGCTGGGGTTACGATGAAGGAAGGGAGTTCCTTTTTTGAGCAGTAAAGGAAGACAATGATTCTCTTTTGTGAGACGTCGATTACAACTAAAACCGTAACCCTGTAAAATAAAGATGAACCCTGTACAGTTAAAATGTAATGATTTCCAATAAAGACTCGGTGATTGTATTTACATTTCTAGTAAACAATAAAAAACACAAACCATAATGTACACTGGTGTTAATTACTTTCTTAATTTGTTTATTCATTGTGATTCATTCATTCATTCATTCATTCATTCATTCATTCATTCATTCATTTATAGACCTGGTACTGAGGTGCCCAGTGCTACAAACACCACAGCAGTAACGGAGTCCTTCAGGCCAACAGTGCAGCCGAAGTGGGAAGCCAGATCCCCCGTCACTGCCGTTAAGAGACCAATTAAAATGATCGATACGATGAAACACGCCCAGCCATTCCAGTACTCAGTGGGAGGCACGAAGGCGAACAGAACTTTCCAGAAGACTGTAAGGAAGTGCATGATGTAGTCAAAGCAGGAAGGAAGGCGCTCTTCACCACTCTCTTCTTCATCATCATCACCTAAAAGGGCAGAAGGGCAAAGTGTAAACCATGACAAGCAGATAGTTTATGAATATTTCATGATGCTTAACAGCTAAGAAAGGGCAGTACAGAATAAATATGGATCAGATGCTCAAGTCATCAATCAAGCTACTCGGGACTGACTTGAGGTCAGACTGGATTAACCCCCTATGTTTAGACATTAGACTCTTTTAATTATCCATTTTAAATAGCACAAAGAGGTCAAGGATATTTTCATAATCTCAAGATAAGCACTCGAGATCTAGTCTATGGTTTTAAGTGTTCAGTGTTGTAGCCTACCTGCGCTTACGGTTACTGCGCTGACAAACTGCTCCCTCCAGCTGCTGCTTCCAACTACCAGAGCCAGATTGGTCTTTTTAATGAGCTTATCTACTGTGTTCTACACACACAAACACACACACACACACACACACACACACACACACACACACACACACACACACACACACACACACACACACACACACACACACAAACGAATACACTTTACATATTAGATAATAACATGTTTAATAAAGTAGTAATTCAATGAGCTTTTACACGAATATCTAGGACACAAATGTGATATTTTCAGATGGCAGTGGATTGGACAAGGAAGCTATAATGATGCCGTTATCATATGGGATAAACATAAAAAGTCTGTAAAAATTTGATAGCTGGTTCACACTGAATTGTCAAAATGTGGAACTAAAGTTTTGTGCACTGCTGCATGCAGGGTATTGTGTCCTCTCATATTTGGAAATCTTTGTAAAACTACCTCCTGATTTATCATGTGTTTTACATAAAAATCTAACTCATGCACATGTAGTGAATTTGACTAATGGTTTAATGTAACAGTGGTAATGTAAAAGATTCTTGAGGGATGTTCGAATATTGTTGTAATTGTAAAACAGGGGAAAACCCATTCCTCCAGACCCATAGTAGAGATAGGATAGTAGTTCTTTATGCTATAACTATATCAATAATTATTCCCTGCCTGAGGATGACTATATGGCTTGTTGGGGTAATACATTACAGAAGCTTGATGGATATAAACGATACTGCCAAAATCAATAGTACTGCCAAAACCATAAAATAGAGGAACGCAATGCTGTGTGAAAGAATACTACAAGCTACTGCTGTATACTGGAAATTCCTTAGTGTCTGTTATTGTTACCTTAAACTCATAGGACTCTTCAATCACCACTTCCATTCTGGAGTGTTCTCCCAGACTGGGGCATCCCATTTTAGCTACCTCTTCTTCCTCTGCTCCCACTGCAGGCTTGTTTTCATTGGAGTCTCCTAGGGAGGGAGGGAGGGAGGGAGGGAGAGAGAGAGAGAGAGAGAGAGAGAGAGAGAGAGAGAGAGAGAGACTGATAAAGTAAAAATGACTAACTAACAGGAAGATACATGTCTCCATTCAGCTCCTGAGATGCAGGAGTTAAATAAATCTCAAGAGCACGGTGTTGTTAATTGAATAGCAGAATAAGGCGTGGGAATGAAGAGGCCATGCCAGGACCAGCTATTTAATTAACAGAAAGGCAAAGTGGTAGCCTGCAGTCACTACATTTGCTCTAGCTGATCCTTTGACAGCCAATTATTTTCCTGAAGTAACGTTTCCATGCAGCTTGGTATTTGTACATAATGTTGTTCCTTAAACATCTGCTCTGAAATTAAATAAATGCAAATACCGTAAGTCATTCCTTTTTTCAAAATCATACTCTTTGATTTCTAGAGCTGTCATGTCTAACACACACTTTGCACACAGAGCGTGGACAGGATGATAACATTGAAACTTATGACACTGCCTGATGTAGACGTTAGCTATCGAGTGTTGTCTCATTAGTAAGGGTCTCTACAGAGCACGTGTTAAGGCTTGTGTGTATGAATCTAAGGTCTGATAGTTATTAATGGTGGAGATTATATAAGAAAGGCTAATGGTTTAAGAATTCTGTACTAAGTAGGGCTGGGTGGTATGATACACTATTGTAATATAATGAATCATTGGACAGATTTTTCTGAAAGTACACTGAGTATTGTTTGTGAGTATTGTATTCTTTTGTATTACTGATAAGTTCCACTGTGATCACTAGTAACTTATTGTTTTGTTACCAGAGAGCTGTTGAATTCTCAATTCTGATTGGTTAGAAGGACAAATTCTCTCTAACGGCACAGTAGATCCATATGCAAGACAACTTGCATGTTAAAATGAATACAGTATCATTTCTATTGCGCTTCCACAGGTGCCGCACACTGTAACAATGGTTGTATATTTCAAACATGGAAATTGCAAATTACTGTAGTGTACTGTAAGAGGAATGAAAACAAATGTGTGTTAAAGATGTGCTAGATAAGTAATAAACTTGAGTGGCAACAGACACTCAAGCCATCAAACTGCATCACACCAACACGTTATTCATTATTTGGTATTTTCGTATAACATAGCGGCCCTTTATGTTTTATCTCTTATATATTGCTCAACCCTAGTACTACTACACACACACTGCCCACAGGCAGCCTAGACACACTCCTTGCACGACTGCCACCTGGGTGCTGAAAGGACAGCGTCACTTCAGCACCCCTATTATTGTGGAAAGCGAGAAAGCACATGGCTGAAGGACGGAATGGCAGAAGCAACCACAACTGAGCAAATGAGGGTTAAGGGCCTTGCTCAGGGGCCCAGCAGTGGCAGCTTGGTGGACGTAGGAATCAAACTCACAACCTTCTGTTTGGTAGCCCAACACCTTAACCACTAGGCTACCACATCCCTGATACACACACACACACACACACACACACACACACACACACACACACACACACACACACACACACACACACACACACACACACACACACACACACACACACACACACACACACACACACTCTTTACCATGTTTCTGTCCAATCTCCAGGAGAACAGGCTCGCCCAATTCAATAGTGAAGGTTTTGTTTTTCTCATATTCCTCATCATCAATGATCTTCACTTCAATAATCTTCCTGTGAACACATAGAACAGATCATTATATTTGAGGGTTACACAAACCTCAAACCTAAGTTGATGGTATCACTCATGGTCTATATTCATGCATAACCCATGCATTCCCACCATTTTCTTCATAATAGTGCTTCAAAGATTTACACTTGAACACACTTGAACACACACACACACACACATAGAGAGAGAGAGGAAAACTCTCAGAGGCACATCTGCACCAGGATGCAGTCAACAGATTGAGATCTACTTAAGGAGAGTGAAAAAGAGATAATGACTTAGTGCAAGAGAGAAACAGGCTCAAGGGGAACAGTGAGCAGCTCATTGTTCAAGATCCACTAGTGATGAGGTGGAGAGGAAACAGATTAAACAAGTTAAAGAGGGAGAGAGAAACAAAATAATTGGAGACCAGCGTGAGTGACTGGACTGAACTAAAACTACAAACTCTCACACACACACACACACACACACACACACACACACACACACACACACACACACACACACACACACACACAGAATATTAAACGGTATGGAAGTTTGCTACATAAACTAGGGCATATAATGCTTTGTCTGTTGTCACACACAGAGCAAGAGAGAACAAGGACAAAGTAACGAAAGTCAGTTATAAATAATAAAGTCAAATACCATGCTTTGTCTGTTTTAACACCCCCCCCCCACACACACACTTTTAAAATTCACAGAAAAATATCCATCAATAAATCAGATGTCTTTATCCAGAGTCAAATTTCATACAGCTTTGCTTATTTCATTGCAACTCTGCTGTCACTGTGATACCTCTCATCAATCCATATTCAATTAAAATCAGGTTAGAAAACGGAATTAGAGAAGCTTTTTCAACAAAGTGGGAAAAAAAAAAAGCAAATATTTATATTTATAACATTGAAAAAAGGAAAGATTCACAATTTGGTGTTAACTATATGTGATGCATAAATTTAACACAGATTATTCAGGATATCTGACATAAACCCACATTAACATTTACAAAGCTTATTGCAACAGCTGCTTTTGTTCATTTTTGAACAAATTGTTTGCTTGAAATAACACCTGAGGCACTTTTCAGGGTGTTTGAAAAAATGGAATTTGAAACGTAAAAGCCTGCAAAGATTTTTGTGAGATTTGGTTTTGGTGCTCAACATTAAGCAACATTATGTGAGTCACAGTAAAACCCAGCCACTGAAGAGTTAACTGTTCAAGCCCAGATAAAATGGAAGGGTTGCGTCAGGAAAGTCATCCGGCGTAAAACCTGTGAAAAATCTAATATGCAGACCTCGAACAGGGAGCAGCCCGAAAAAGAATGTGTGAGTGTGTGTGTGTGTGTGTGTGTGTGTGTGTGTGTGTGTGTGTGTGTGTGTGTGTGTGTGTGTGTGTGTGTGTGTGTGTGTGTATGTGTGTATGTGTGTGTGATTGTGTGTGTGTGTGTGTGTGTGTGTGTGTGTATGTGTGTATGTGTGTGTGATTGTGTGTGTGTGTGTGTGTGTGTGTGTGTGCGTGCGTGTGTGTGTGTGTGTGTGTGTGTGTGTGTGTGTGTGTGTGTGTGTGTGTGTGTGTATGTGTGTGTGAATGTGTGTGTGTGTGTGTGTGTGTATGTGTGTGTGTGAATGTGTGTGTGTGTGTGTGTGTGTGTGTGTGTGTCGTGTGTTTTGTGTTGTGTGTGTTTTTTGTGTGTGTGTGTTTTGTGTGTGTTGTGTGTGTGTGTGTGTGTGTGTGTGTGTGTGTGTGTGTGTGTGTGTGTGTGTGTGTGTGTGTGTGATTGACAGTAAAGTCAGACTAAAAAAGAATTAAAAAAGATTCTAACACAACTCTAAACTAAACTCAATGTCTTACTTGGGCAAACACAGTTTAAATACAGTGTTTCCACTTTTAGTTCGTCCACAATAATAGCAATTGTGCTATTTTACCCAAGGGCCCTTATTCATAAGGATTCTAAGAATGATCTCAGAGAGCTCCTAATTTCTTTTCAAAATTTCTAGCTTGAAATCTTAAGCGTGATTCAGGACCAATCTCAGAGCAACTCACAAACACCAATTTTTATCTTGGCATGGTATGACATGTTCTTTTGTAGACTGTGATTGCCTGTCCAATAAAAAGAAAAATGGAGCCCTTTTAAAATCTCCTCTATTATAAGCCTTCAATTTGTCTCTATATCAAGATATTTGAGGCTATATCATATAGGGATTATGTTTGTGTATGTTATAAATATAAAAATTCTGTTAAATAAGTAATTATGTGCACATCACTCCTTCTGGCAGGCAGGGCCTGAAGAAGGGCCTGAAGAAGGGCCTGAAGAAGGGCCTGAAGAAGGGCCTGAAGAAGACCCAGTAGGGTCAAAAAGTTGCTTTTTAATAAATTAATAAATATGGGAGTTATACACAGTGTTGCGGACATTACATTTTTTTCACTTTATAAATGTAATAAATGTATAGTAATGTAAAAATCTCTGACAGCACAGAAATTTCATAGTGCCAAATTATATAATTCCTGCTGCGAATGCATTTCGGCTCTGTATCGGAGATTTGAGCACATCTACATGTATGTGTGTGTGTGTGTGTGTGTGTGTGTGTGTGTGTGTGTGTGTGTGTGTGTGTGTGTGTGTGTGTGTATTTCTCCACTGTGTTGGAGATGTTATCTCTAATGTGATTGGTCACCAAAATAATCCCTACACGATCTAATCTGTAGCATTTTATTAACTCACTATCATTATTAAATATTGCATACAATACATTTTTTCTCCCTCTTCACTTTTCAACCATTTTCTCCTCTGAAACTCTTAACAGTCCTCCTCACTGCTCCAAATACTTTTTAACCTTAGGAGCTCTTTTAAGCCCTTTAAATAACGTATCTTTACTAGGATCTTCTCTTAGAGTTACGTCACCTGGAGCAACTCAATAATGTTCATCATATAGGTTAGAATGCATGCAAAGCTTCTTTTAACAAACTGGAGATTGGTTTTAGAAAGTGTTTAGGTTGTATATTGTATGTCATACATATGTATGTATGTAATTCATAGAAACAAAAACCAGAACTAACATTACTTCACACAATTCTTTGTTGTTGCTAACATTGTTATTTGTCATTATGTCTCTCAATACTTAGAAATGGGTTTTTGAGTGCAAGTAGCCCATTGGTCTGTGTTTTATCTGAATGTGACCTTAACATTAATAAAATGATAAAGGAATGGACCTAACATGTAAGTATTTGTATAAAAAGTGATGATGGCAGAAGGTACTTCCCCCTTTTTGGAGTAAATTGAGAAACCCCTCCGTCTCACCCACCTTTTTTTAAAAAATACTCTTTTATTTATTGTTTTAAGCTTGTTATGTTGGGATGGGAAATTACTGGGTAGAAAAAGAGTAAAAACTAATGTCTTTGAAAATGTTTGTACCACTGAACAGTTTCTATGTACACTGCTTAAAAAAAAAACTCCCTTCACTACAATACACTGTGAAGTATACTCTCTGTGTCACCTTTCTACACCAAGCCTTATGTTCTTCTGCTACTATATTTCTGGCTCCTGGTTTATGTGTTTTGTCTTTTGCCCAATGCTCTTGGCATATGGTTTGACATCTGTCCGTTTCTTATTTCGTTGACTCATTCCCTCACCCCTTTAAAGGGTCCACTAACAAACCTCAACTGAATTAATAGAGTACTGGATATGGCATCTGGGATCGAAATGGAGCGAGTGGGTCGATTAGGTTATGTTAAAAGGAGCATTAAAACAAAGTCATAAACCAAAAATTGGGCTCTATTATAAGATTAGTTTTTTTAAGCAAAAAAATAAAATGCACATAAAAAATGGTATTCATTTTATTGCTTTTGTTCTATTTTCTCCCTCTGTCCTGGCACGCTGTCTCTCGATTTCAGATAGCATACTGTATATTTGTTGTTTTTTGTTCAGTCTTTTACAGACAGTCAGGGAGACTGACATGCCATATCTTCATATTATTTATGTACGGTTATTAAAAATATGTTTTTCTCCTATCGCTCACGTTGTCTCATTCCTTCCAATATCATTCCTCTTGTTTTTCCTCTTTCACCATTTCTCACTCCCCTCTCTCCATCCCCACTCGCTCACTCCTCTTCGTTTGTCTCTTATTCGAATTTTCTGCTCGCCTTCTTGAAAACAATCCAGCTGCACAATTAAGATCTTGTCTGCTCTGTCTTTATCCCTCTTCCACTCTGTCTGTGACACACACACACACACTCACACACACAAGGCCACAGTGATTTCATCATAGGGTGTGGTGGCTATAAAGAGCATATGGTCTGTGATTTATTACTGTACACAGCCACCTGATCTCTAACAGCTCCTGCTGGTCAGAGTGCCGTTTGTGAATCTCTCAAAGCACCAGTGACAAACGTTTCTCTCGACTCATTTCTCTGAGTGTTTTGCATCCAAAGAGAGCCATTTTCAAAAGTCATCCACTTAGAGTGGCATTAAATCTAACCAAAGGCCCTTAAAGTAGCCGGGGTAACAAGCGCTCGCTTAACGGTGCCAATGTAGAATCAATGCCACTGCTGGAGACAGAGAGAGAGATTGAAAGCTTTGTGACAGCGCACACAAACAGAGAGTTTGCAACATGTACACAAACACACACTAAAACTAAAGTTAACTTTAAGCATAGTCTCTCATCTCTGAATTGGCTTGACTAATAATGCCAAAGAAAATGTACTAGTGGCTGGTGTATTTAGAGACATCTCTATCTTTCGCTCACATAAACACTTAACATCCATAATGATTTTTGGTAGGTTTACAATGTACAAGTCTTATCATTTTGAAACACACAAAGCAGTTTGGTATAATCGTTTCTACAAGTACATAAACTAAACTGCGTAATCATCTAATCATGCAAATGTACATATAATCATGCAAATGTAAATCTTTTTATTCTCCAAGCTCCAATAATTACCACAAATCTAGGAAGAGGCATCAGCTATGTGTGTGTGTGTGTGTGTGTGTGTGTGTGTGTGTGTGTGTGTGTGTGTGTGTGTGTGTGTGTGTGTGTGTGTGTGTGTGTGTGTGTGAAGACAGATCACAGATTATCTGATTCTTCAGATGAAACTGTGTATTTGTTTGGCCTCTTTATGAGCATGGATGTGGACAGAGAGATAGAAGGAAAAAAGTAAAATTAGACTGCATCCAGGCAAAGGGTCTGAGAAATCCATCATTTATGAGCTGCTCGTGTTCTCCAAAATTCACCACCTGCTCCCGCCTGTACACACACACACACACACACACACACACACACTCTCTCTCTCTCTCTCTCTCTCTCTCTCTCTCTCTCTCTCTCTCTCTCTCTCTCTCTCACACAAACACACACACACACACTCTCTCTCTCTCTCTCTCTCTCTCTCTCTCTCTCTCTCTCTCTCTCTCACACACACACACACTCTCTCTCTCACTCTCTCTCTCTCTCACACACACATCTCTCTCTCTCTCTCTCTCTCTCTCTCTCTCACACACACACACACACACACACACACTCTCTCTCTCTCTCTCTCTCTCTCTCTCTCACACACACACACACACACACACACACACACACACACACACACACACACTCTCTCTCACTCTCTCTCTCTCTCTCTCTCTCTCACACACACACACACACACACACACACACACACACACACACACACACACACACACACACACACACACAGTGAGACATAGTCAAACTATATATATATCTCTCTATGGTGGGGTATGGTGAGGGTAGAAGTGTATGTTTATGAGGTTTTAGCCTGCCTCAGTATGACACGTTTCATGATTACATGTTGCCTAAATGCACAGAAATGTTGTTCTCCAGAGAGCCACTGTGCCAACATGTTTTATCATTGCTGTTGTTTGTAGTGTAAATTGAATTTGATGCATTATGCATTCATTTCCTTTGCTTTTCCTTTGGGGGTTGTGGTGGTAATGGGCTGAGAAGGTCAGCCCAGACATCTCTACCCCTAAAGATTCCACTGGTGGATCCAGAGATGTTCAACAATGAGATATCTGCCAACAGGTCTGGGTTTTCTCAAGATTCTCTGTCCATTGGGAGCCAAACTGGGGACACCATTCTAGAAAGCATGAATGGACTACTTCGACTGGCTCCTCTTACCCTCACCTTATAATAGAGAGCAAGTCCGGCGACCCTGCCAAGGCACCTCATTACTTGTAGTCTTTTCCTTTCAGTCACTTGCCACAGCTTATGAAACATAGGTGAGAATAGGGTCATAGATTGACTAGAGCTTTTGCTTCACCATCACAGACAGGTACAGCAACTGCTACCCTTCTGCTACTGACCTGATCTGTCTGTCAGACTCGCACACTCTTTTTTCAATCACCTGTGTATAAAATCCCAAGATACTTAAACTCTAAGACCAGAAGCATTGTATCTCTTTCTTCCTTCATCATTTCACTTCATCCAATTTTTTTGGAGAAAGAACCTTGGCCTTGGTGCTGATTGTCTTCCTCAGCACAGCACAAAATGCTAATCAATGACAATTTTAAGTATGCAAAAAAGATCCAGACTAAATGGTACCAAATGAACATAAACTGCAAATAACTAACTTTTCTTCCACATACTGGATACATATCCATTTCTGTCTGTGTTCTGTCTTAATATTGTGTCCATAAAAGCTACAATATGGAGCCCAATGTACCTCATACACCTGCATTCAATGCTTTGCTACAGTACATTATAACATGTAGCAAGAGAGAGAGAGATAAAAAGTGAAACCAAGCAAAACCAAAGAAACAAGAATTGAAACATCGAAAAACATGATATAGTAATGTGTGAACGCCAAGCACACAGTCCTGTGGAGTTCGAGATGCTTAGTGAGCGCCTAAAGCAATGCAGCAAAATTTGTTTTATATGCAATGCAGTTGTCTCAAATTTTTCTTCCTCATGCCAGAAATTCTCTCCCCTCTATTTTACATTTTCATTTGTAAAATGTGTATATGCTACATGCAAGCACAAGTGGCGTAAGCGGTTGTCTAGCACTCCAAAAAAACAACAGCATGCCCTTGAATCGGTGATCTAAAATCAAAACAGAATACAACTTAAAAAGTAGCCAAGTTATAAATCTACTATTGGAAGATGATGAAGCTGAGGTCATGGTAGAGCTACGAACAACAAACCTGGAATGAGAAACATTCCAAAAACACCAGAAATAGAGAGAGAGAGAGAGAGAGAGAGAGAGAGAGAGAGAGAGAGAGAGAGAGAGAGAGAGAGAGAGAGAGAGAGAGAGAGAGAGAGAGAGAGAGAGATTGTTACACTATATTTGAGTGATGTCCATAAGGCGACATGAGACCTACATGCCAAAGCTGTACTCAACAACTATATAAACATTTAGGCAGGTTTATTTCATCAGTCATCAGTCAGGTATAAAATACAGGTTTTGTCATGTTAAAATAACATTTAGATTGGGTGTAGATCTGTATTGCCCATTGGGTGAGTTATAGCACTGTCTAGACTGATTTGTGTGAGCTAAAATGGAATATAATATAAATGCATTCAGCTACAATGTCAGTTTTCATGACATTCTAATGTAAGTGTCACAACACAACCTTGTGTTAATATAATATCTGTTTGTTAAACTGCTTACTCAATGTATTAAGAGATCCTGACATCACAGTGTTTATTTAATTTGTTAGGTATTGAGGATTGATACAGTAAATCCCTTTTACTTGGGTTCGGTTTTCTTAACTGATATTATCACATAAATAAACATCAACAGACCCTGAACATTAGCATTGATACAACATAAGCAACATTAATGAACTTTTCTCTGTATTAATTGCTGTTAATATATTGTATAATATAATATATAGCTTTGCAAATAAAAAAAAAAAAAACAAGCCAAGTAGTAAACACCTGCATGAACCGATGCTCATACTGTCACTGAAAATAAATAACAGTGACCAATATGAACCAACATCTTAAGTGTAGTTTTTTTAAACTTTTTTCCACCCTCTCATTTTTTCTTCTCAATTTTGTCACCTGCCATTTGCCACCCACCAGCCAGCTCCTCCTATCATACAACTACTGTACCACCCAGGGAGAGTGAAGGCACATGCTTCACTGAGACACAGGAAGCCATCAGCCAGCCAACCGGATCTTTTTGAGCTGCTGCTTATGCTCTGTCACAGCAAAGTATAACTGTGATGAATCACCAGGAGCAGGATATGTAGAATCCATATGGTGTTTATTGAGCAAAACACAAAACAAAAAATCCAAAACAGTAGTCAGAGTCAATACAATGATAACAAGCAGAGAGTCAAATCTCCACAGAGCAAACAAATCCGATAGACACAATCCAAAAACAGAGAGAAATCCAGGTATAAAAAAAAACAGGTCATACACAGAGCGCACTAAACAAACTAAATGAACAGCGGCTTGGAATATTGTAGTTAGACTAACAATACTTCATCTATTTCAATATTCGATACTTCATTATTCGGAAGTGAACCCAGAGGCTTAGTATTCTGGCCAGGGTTCCCTTTGATGGCTTGGAGGGGAATTTGCTGGTGATGATATTACAATAACACACTTAGCAGAAAGCACTATATAGACTCTATTCTACTTACATAAGCTTATACTGTACATACATACCAGCTATTGGCTTGTGTCATATTGACTGACAGAGCAGAAGGTTTGATATCTTTACACCCAAACAGCACAGCCAATTTTGCTTGCCTTGGCTCTAGCCCACAGATAGCAGTGACACTGGTGGGGGATTGTGATTTTAAATCCCAGCAGTACCACGGTATTGTGAGCCAAAAGAGTAGAATTTTCCATGATATCTGTGCAAACACTTTTCTGTTGTGCTTCTCTGGAATATATGAATAACAGGTTTGAATGTTTTATATTAACCCAGAGATCAGAGTTATCAACAGTTATCAACTTCATTTATATGTGGATTTATTTTTGGTCGTGGATCAAATAAACTTTCAACCTCATGATGACGTTACATAGCATTTCCAAACCACCCTGATACAAGCAAACAGTTCAACCATGCAGCTAAACGGTAAAGGATTGGAGGTTTTATTAAATGCTTTCTTTCTTATATACTTTTCATATACAATCAATCAGTCAGAGCTGTTTTAGCAGCAAAAAGGGGACCTAGACAATATTAGCCTGGTGTTTATTGTAATGTATGTGTAATATATGTCTGATCCGTCATACAAACTGCTACTACTTTGCAGGTATGGGACAAAGACATTTATATTGTAGAAAATCAAAAGATATGATTAGTGTGGACATTTTTTTCTTTATAAAAAAATTCAACCATTGGTTAAAATGTCAAATTTCATATTTTTTCTTTTTCATTAAACTTTTATACCGGTTTATCCATCTTCCTTTTTGCTCCATGAGAAACTAGTTTGCTCTTCCTCACTTGCCATCTATAATATACCCAATTCTTTCTTGTGTCTTCATGTATGTTTAAACAACCACATCTCTCTCTCTCTCTCTCTCTCTCTCTCTCTCTCTCTCTCTCTCTCTCTCTTTTGCCCTTTTACTTTTTCTGTTTCATTACCTATTCATCCCTTCTTGCTTTATAAATGTTTTATGAGCTGAAAAATATTTTCAGGGCAGGCAGTCTGACCTAAAGCTTTCACACTACACGTATTTCATGGAGACGTCTCATCAGGAGCTGAAGGTGAACGTGTGACTGACTGAAGTCACATTAGTGTCAGCGTCTTGCGAAGTGCCAAGCTGCCAGCTGTGTCCACTGGCCATCTTCCACAACATGATATCAATTGGCCAGGACATTAACTTTCCCCTCATAACTCTCTCTGTATCTTTATCTGTCATCGATTTTAATCACACCACACCTCTTTTCCTGCTGATTACTTTTCCTTCTTTTCCTCTCCGACTCAGTTACAGCACAGATATAAACACATGTAGACACACACACAAACACATCCACCTTTAGGACTCACTCACTTGTTGAGTTTCTGTCGAATTTATTGATTTAGCACACAATAGCAGGAACTAATCGATAAGAAAAAATTCACTACATGAATTCTGCACATGTTCATATTCCACTTACTAGCACTCCCTCTGAAGATTGTCATTTTCATGCATTTTAATGGGAAGTCTGTACCAGGTGGCTTTTCTTCACTTCAGCTGTGACACAAATTCCTGTTTCCACACAGCATTTAAGACTGGAAACTGTCACACAAGAAATATATTTAAAGACTCTGAAGCTGAAAATTCAGATAGGCTAAAATTAACATAAAGTGCAAGCAAGAACAATGTAAGTGAAGTTAAACACAGCTTAGCAACCTAATGTTCGCATCCAAAGTCACAACAAAATCATAACCACATGTCCTTCTACTTGGGTGCGCACAGCAAGAAGTTAGGCTGTTCTCACACACACACAAAGCTATTTTTCCAATGGGAAGCAGAAGGTGGTTAGAACGTTACTGTCACGGCTCACACTTATTCCCTCAGAGCTGAACACTTCTCAAAAACTTTTCAGAAGTGCTGTGTGTTCTCGAGTGTTTTTTTTTTAGTTTATGCAACTAATCAGGTCACAGCTGAAGTGAAATGATGAAGGGGAAAAGATGCAGGTGGAAATATTCAGCTTGTTAAAGAGCGACTATCCTAAGCTTTATATTATGTATTACGTGTCATTGTAAATTATTAATTTGGTACAGATGTATCAGATGTAACTGTGCTACATTAACTACAGTACCTTAGTTACCACCATTTACTAAGCTAAGCCTCTTCCTATAGACTATCTATAAAGAAATTGTTTATTGTTAATTATGATAGACCCAATTATAGACATTTATCAGACCATATAACAGTAACAGTGTTGCTTTACTAACAGTGTGCACACAGCGTGAGCCTTTTCTATTTCACAGCAGCACAAAAAGATATTCTGAAGAGTTGGCAGCTACACAAAGATGACACACTATCACACGAGTTTGGCTGATGTTACACTCCTCCATGGAGCCTTTTTTTACACAAAAATATCTAGTGTGACTAAAAAAGCACTGATTTCAAACATGCCTTTTTATATCTATGAGAAACATACTCCCCATTTGTCATGCACGCTTTTAGCTAATTAGGCAGGGTAAGTGCTAATTATTTATTTATTTATTTATTATTATTTATTATATATTATTATATATTACACAGACTCAAGTATAAAATTGCATGAGACAGTATATCAAAGCTTTCTGGGAGAAGGCATGTATTTAATATGTATATTGTTTATTTAGCTGGTCTCCAGTGTTTACATTACAAGGCTAGAGAGTTTTGACTTTTCAGTTTATATATAACATGACAATCTGAGCATAAAAGAGAGCTGGGTGATAATTGTTTATAGCTGCTGTAATGTCTAACAGAACTATAGTTAACTGTACAATGTCTTGATTTTTACACTGAAACACATCACTCCATTCAGTAGTTGAATATTTTCCTATGATAGAATGCCATGTCATGGTTTATTCCAAACCCAGTATCATATGTACAACTTATCTGCAACACCTTCTATAAATACTTTTGCATTTAATTCTATAAAATGAATCTACTTTCAAGTGCCCTTTATTCCACATTGTGCACTGACTTAATTTAATCACTCCCGCCTCTTCCACTGTGATAAATCTAAATAAGATCAATAAGAAATGCTTACTCCTTATTTGATGAACTCTACTTACAAATAAAAAAAAGCTGGTGATGTGGAGAGACAGAAATTCGTTTTATTAAACGATTTCTCAACCATTAATTAAAGATGCAATAGATAGAAAATTAAAACACCATTTTCACATTTAGCTTTAGGAATAAATCAAATTCTGGAGTAATTTACGCTCAACATTTAAGAAAGTCAAAACAAACAATAAAACATTTCTAACATTAGGATCAAGAACAAATTCAAAAAAAGGCAGCAGCCTGGGCTGCTAAGACCTCCAAAAGCAACACAGTCACAAAGCTGTGGAAAGGTACATATCTGGTGAGGGATATAAAAAGATTCCCAAAGCTTTGAAAATACCACAGAGCACTGTAAAGACTATCATTAAGAAGTGGATAGTGCATGGCACCACCCACAAACTGCCAAAATCTGGGCGTCCTTCAAAACTATGGAGAGAGGATGCAAGGGAAGTTGAAAGACACAGGATTTCATGGACAACATATAAAACATGACCACACTATCAAAATGTTGCATACATTTGGCATATAAGGTAACCTTCAAAAAGGTCCATCTGATGGCTAACATGGCCATAAACAAAATAAAACCATCCTGACTATGAAGCATGGTGGTGGGAGCATAGTGTTGTGGTAATGTTTCTTATCTGCAGGCACTGGGGAACTAGTCAAGATTGAGGGGATGATGGATGAAGCCAACTACAGGAAGATTCTGGGGAAGAAACCGATGGATGACTTAAAATGGGTTCATGGTCCAACGGGATAGTGATCCCAAGCATAAAGCCAGAGCTACCAAGGAGTGGCTTGCTAGGAACAAGGTGGATGGTTTGGGGTGGTCTAGTCAAAGAACACTAAATATAATTCAAAATCTATTAAATGAAAATTCTGCAAAGTGTGGACAAAACTGTTGTGAAAGTATAGTAGCAACATTCATGTGTTAGGAAAAACATGTTTAGGAAAAACAAGTCCAATTTGACATAACAAACTGTAAATATTTTAAAAGCTTTCTTGATTTTCTGATTAAAAACACAGATTGTTTTTATGTTTTCGAGAATAACACAAAAATGTCTAAAATGAATTCCAGAGTACCCTTAAGAGCTTTATACATAACCCCTGAAATGCACATGCTTGCTCTATTTCTGTCACTCTACTAATGTATAGTGTCACTCTCTCCTTTCTTTCTTGCTTCTGCCAGCATCCACTGTCTGCTTGTATCCACCTCACCCCAACCCACATCTACACATTCACTCACAAGGTTCTCTGCCTGTCAGAGAGCATGGGGATAAAAAGCAGACCCAAATGCAGGGATAACAAAATAAAAACAGGTTTATTAACAAAACACAAAAATAAAAATGTGAAACAAGAACCAAAACACAGAAACCGTCAAACGAATGAGGACTCTGCAAAGCTGACTGCAAAGCGGAGAAAATAAATACACATAATGATTAAACCAATAACAAACAGGTAAGTATGACAAGACACGTGACCGAAGACAGAAAATGTCCAAGCAGAAGACCTGACACTGCCATTTCAAAATATATTAAAACACTGCCTAATCTACACTTGTCTCTGTTGTGCTAATTAAGCTACGTTGAGTTTGAAAGGAGTTTGGAGGCCTGAGAAAAACATGAAAGCAGATATAAGGCTTAAAGAATAACTTTACCAAACATTCAGCTCTACAGACACACTCTTATCCACAGATTGAATGTTACATTTAATCCACTATACTATAGTTCCCTACTAAGGTATCAGATAGCAACTACTTATAGAGGGCAACAGAAAAATAAGGTCAATGTCAGAAACAATCTAATAAGTAATAACTAGATAATTAGAAGGTTGGCTGATGGATAGTAAAGCTGGCAAGGACTGTATTTTAGCTTGGTTTGGCAGCATGTTCCTGATGAATAACTACACATCATGTATTTTCCTGTCTGTCATTATGGAGTTGTCCTCCAGGTGAGTTGGTTTTTCTGTTGCAATGGTGCACAATTCTGCCTGAGTACCAGAATCCCAGCAGAACTCGCTGTACACTTCAAACCTTGCCTGTCCGTCTAAGGGATGACAAGAGACCTGCTAGAAGCTGCCCTCACTTGCATGACAGCATTTCAAACCTTCGAACCTACTTCCTGCCCGCCCACTGCTCTGTGACATGGTGGCACTTACCTGATTGTGTCATTTACACACAAGTGTCATCATTCAGCTGAGTACAGTTACAGTCTTTCAGGAGTTACAGGCTCAGTTCAAGGGTACAATGGCCCTGGCTATCTATCTTGTATGCTGGACTCATAAGTTACAGTGCTAACATTTAGCTACATCTCTCTGTTCTGTTATTGTCTGTGCACAACCGGGAGCTTGTGACCTGCTTCACGAATGGACCCCTAAGCGATACATGACATCCGTTTAGCATTCCATCACTATTGAATTAATGCCATGAATTGCATTATCTGCATTATTGATCTCATCCCAAACCTTCAGTCCTAATCAGTTATAAATAATATGCAAAGAGCTTTCTATTTTTTTTTATGCCATTTGGCAGCCGCCCTTATCCAGAGTGACTTACATTTTATCTCATTTCATACAACTCAACAATTGATGGTTAAGGGCTTTGCTCATGGGCCCAGCAGTTATAGCTTGGTGGACCTAAGATTCGAACTCACAGCCTAGACCTTAACACCACAAAAATTTCTCGGTCATTCAAGATTAGAACCTATTTCCACTGTAGAATCTTTTACATATTTGGCAGACAATTTTAGATACACCAACTTACAACTGAGCTGAGTTAAATCAGAATTACTCACACTTAGTTATATCAAATCCCTGCTAACACATGAGCAACTTGTGTATAAAACTGCAGACCCCTGCTTTAATTCATAAAAATTGGGGAAGTATATCATTGGTTGAGGCAGTGCCATATCACTATCCCTGATCCTGTCAATCTGCTAGCTCATATTGAGTATACTATATTTGGTAGGAATTAGAGTTGTATTAATGCCACCAACATTGTGAACATCTCCTACTCCTCTTATGGACTTTTCACCTAGAAGGTACCAGGGAATCTTTACCAACTCCATAAGCAATAGTTCCTTCCCTGAGGCAGTCAGAATTCTCAACATCCTGCTGCCTGTTAACACTCAGCTGAACCAATCAAAAGCAACCAACAACCACCACGGTACATCCATCACTGAGCACTTTATAACTGCACCTTTTGGACACTTTACTATTATGACTCTTATTGCTGCTACTATGATCAATTGCTGCTGTCACAGTCAATAGTTTACAGACAATGATTTGCACTACTTTTATCCACTCAACACTGTTTCTCTTGTCCTGTCTAGTTGGCTTTCAACTATCCTGTGTATTTATTGTTCTGTGTATGTATTGTCTTGTTTATGCTTGTCTCACATTATCATGCATTTGCACTTTATTTAGATCTATGTACTGTGCAAATGTATTATGTCTTCCACCAGTGTCTGGGGAACCAACATTTCATTCTGAATTATATACAGATTATATAGTGAAATGACCATAAAAAACATTTAACTTGACTCAAGTAAAGCTCTGAGCTCAATGATTAGACATGCTGCACTTTAGCAACCAGCTGCTTATAAGATAAATTCATTAGGCAGTTTTTCTCTAGAGTTAGAAATGAGCATGACTTTCTGTAATCTCTATGACAAATCATTTTCATTGCGTTTGCACTGAATTTTGTTTTGTGTTTGTTTTTGTTGTTGTTTGCATTGAGTTGTGGTAATTTTGTATTGTTATACCTATACGGCACCATCCTGAACATCTGTAAACAAAAATCAATATTACTGGTATATATGTGGTATACGTGACTAACATGACTAACTAAAGTTTCTTCCCAGACCCAGTGAACAAGTTCCTCTTTTGAGTATTGGTTCCTTTCAGGGTCTCTTCCTTATAGTAATTCAAAGATGTCATTCCTTTATTCTGCAACTGCTGGATTGCACAATGAGACTTTAGACCACAAAAGTTGCTCTGTGACAATACCATTATAAAAAGCATGCTCCAAATACTATCACTACACGATTATGAACAGGTTAAGGTGAACATTGAGAATGAATAGAGGTAGCGATGATGAGCTTCTGAGCACAGTATAACAGAGCACTGAGATCATTGTAGATCTCACGGGATTGGCCCAGGACCTGACTCTACTCCTAATTAAAGACAAAGAGAAATAAAACGAGCAAGAAATAGAAAGGAGAGAGAACAAGATATAATAAGATATAACAAGATATAATAAGAATAAGATGAGGAGCATAATTAATTATAACACATTTCATTTGTCTTACAAGAAGATAAGACTCTTAATCACACACCTCCCCACTCCCCACTCACAAACGAAGCAAGATAATAAGAAAGAAACAAAGAAACATGGAGAGCTCACTCATACCCTATATACATAATCTTTGCATCATATTCTATTTCTTTTTGTACAGTAAAACCAATTGCTATTACGGTCACTCAACAAATTACCACCGGACTCGTTGCTATGGCAACACACCGTCATTCACTTGTCCTCTGTCACGCAAGAGATCAGTGTTTCAAACTTTCTTCCCTTTACAATACATCTTATTCTCTCAAAGTCATTCTAATAGCTGACTCCAATCACTCGCTTTCTTTAGGGCTGCAATTCAGTGGTTGCCTAATCAGATTTCCCATCAATTAGCCAACTGGACTATAAATCATATTTAACATCAGTCTAAAACTCGAATGACCAAATAGCACTCAGACAAAGCTGGGAATTAGAGTCGAGCTGCGCTTACACAGACCATGTGGATCTAAAGCCTGGGCTGATAAACTCAAATCAATTTAATGTAATCTTCCCACATTACACAATTATATTCATGAACAATATTTTCCTCACTGTAACAATTTCCTAACATTACTGTTACCTTCCAAACTCTTTATCTATCTAGCTATGTAACTTTAGCTAACTTACATTAAACAGAACACTGACGTGTAGTTAATTGTTATTATAACTGCATACAATATAAATTATGTGATATATTTTCTGAAATTGTGAGAGAGGTTAAATTGGGATCTTAAAATGGGGAAGAGTTTCGTTCATAGGTGGTAACAGTGTTGGAATAGCACTGTTTAACCTATGTTATTACATTAAGTAAAATCTTTAGTACGAAAATGTGATTTAATATTCTCCTAAGATGGTCCAACATTCCTGGGAATTGCAGAATGTATTCAGTAATTAAATTCAACAAAATTGTGTGTTTGTACAATGTCTTTACACATTTAGCTACAAGTGTACAGGTGACACATATACCTGGCTAGGCAAAGCAAGATAACTAGCAACCGAGGCAACAGAATGCTTTGGAATTACTTTGATTAATGTTGTAATAGGGAAAAACACAACTCCATTAATTCAGCCGACTCAAAGGTTGAAGCTCATTAAAAATCATACAAACGCTGCAGTATTCGAAAGAGCTTCTTATTTTTCAAAATTAGAGAGGTTTCTGCAGATATGGGGCAAAACACGTCATGTGACGTCATCAAAGCATGCATTCAGCCAAAGCTCTCTTCAATTCATATCTGATAAACATGAGTGCGGCCACCACAGGAAGTATTTACATACATGTCTTCACTGGTAGGTGTTTACAAGAAGAATCATAAAGAAACTCTGAAATCCTGGAGGGATTTACATAGTGGTTTAATAGAGTTTAATGATAAAAAGCAGAAAAATACTAATCAAACTTGCACTCTTGTAAAAATCAGCAGGCCAAGTGGAATCATCAGTAAACATAATGTGCCAAAACTGAGAACTGAGGGAAAAGAGAGAGCGAGAGCGAGAGAGACAGAGAGACAGAGAGTTAGAGAGAGCGAGAGAGAGAGAGAGAGAGAGAGAGAGAGAGAGAGAGAGAGAGAGAGAGAGAGAGAGAGAGAGAGAGAGAGAGAGAGAGAGAGAGAGAGAGGGTGTTATTGTAAATAGTAAGTGTCTTGGCAGTATGATTTATCCCATGGAATACCTAAATAGATTTCAGAAAGATTGTACTAGAAGTTTTTTACATTTTTATATAATTATAGCCTAAGACAAGCAGAATAAACACTGGAAGGTTGTAACATTATTTGTTTTACAAAAGGTTTCCGTTACTATCCGACTTCCAAATGTAATAAAAGGCTCACATGCTCTTTCCCTGGCCACGCTGTGTTCTGAATGCTGTTCTGCCAAGATTTTTACATAAATGTTCACAAACATTAATAGTAATATTGATTAGCTTTTTTCTTTTTCAAATTTGACTTTGTGATACTCTCTCATACTTTTCAAGTTAAATCTTTATTCATCTGGACCCTAAGTCAAGGGAAAGATATTTTGTCATATCTGTTCTGTGAACAGTGTTAGCCTTATGGAATAATGTATAATACTTTTCTACATACTGTATATTACTGTATATCTATAATAAAACCAAATGCAATCCTCTGTGTATAAGCGTATCTGTCTGGCACAGTTCGTGCTCCATATAGCTGTACCATATAGAGTATATGATCATGGAGGAGTTCAGAAGACACTTGACTTCACTACATAATTAGTGGACACCATACTGTATGTAGACTCTCTTAATGTGGTGGGCTAACGACCTGGTCTGCGTGTACGCCCTTGCAGACTGCTATACAGCACCAGAGGAGGCAGAGTGATGATAGCAAGTCCTATGTAAACGTTCTAATCATGTGAGGAACAAGAAGCTTGTGACCTGCACATCCCCACAACCCTGCTCTCTAATTAGAGCTCTGCACTGGGTGTGTACAGATACACTACAATGTAGTCATGTGTAAAGGTATAGGTTTACATTCAGACTAGTGGAGAAAGGAAATAATAGTCAATATCGATTTTAATGGATATTGATGGAGGGATGACAGGAGGGAGCAAAAATACAGTGGAAGTGAGGCAGTAAATGAAAACACACAGATGAACACACATAGACTCTTGGACACACATTAACACAGTAATTTTCCTGGGTGGCTCCTAAACGGCAAAAATTACAAGGGAAAGAAAAGTACTGTAGGTGCTAGTTTATTTCTGTCTCAATTAAATACTACCATTTATTAAATGCATATGAATCACATCTACATAGAACTTGTCTGTCACTACATGGTAGATAATGGTTATTGTGTATTAAGGTTCAAATTACTACCAGGAAAAACTGACACTTGACAAGGTTCTTTGTGCATTCACAATTTTCCATTTTTCCAATTAAAAACCCCATGTTCAGCTCACACAGTGCACAAAATGGGCTCAAGGATTAAGGCTTTCTAAATCAAGTCTGTTATGCACGTTATGAGAGAATAACATGGTAACTGAACACATTTAGTGTCAGAATGTATGTGCTAAGCTAGCTAAAGAGCTGTCTTAATTCAAGTGTCAAGGTTTATTTCAAACAACTAGGCTATTGTTTAAGTTAAGACATACAGACGTTAAGACTAACTAGCATGCTAGTTATGTGAGATAAGAGGAAGCAATACACACTGTTTGTGATGCTTTAACATGGCAGGTTTTGAGGTACTTATGACTACCTGGTTATTCAAAGCTGTGCTGGATAGAGAAGAATTGATTAGTTTTGTCATGCTAATACTTTAATCTGAATAAGTACAGTCATGCAAAAGCTTCAGTTGTTACTTTTCTCTTATGCATAAAAATGACCTTACTTCATAGTGAATAATTCTTTTGCATGGTCACAGCTAATTCGCTAACTCCGATACCAAACATTTATCCTGTTGACTCATTCTAGCATGAATAGAGCATTTTGTCTCTTGAGCGCCATTACCACACTTACATGACACACTCCTCCACAAAGCATGATGGTACTTATTCACTTGTGAGAGACAAACCTGCTCAGGAACATAATGTAGGTATAGACAGAGAGACAAGAAGGCTGGGTGGTCTCTTTTTTTTGCTGCTCTTTTTTTCCAATCAAGGATATGATGCTGAAGTAAATCTGGTCTGGATGAAACGCTGTTCAATCTGAGACTACATTAAAAAGTGCACCAGGTGGCATTTGGCAGGATATTGTCAAAAATGTTCGAAACGCAGATTTCACATAAGACGTTTTGATTCAGACTCATACTGTCAAGCACACACACACACACACACACACACACACACACACACACACACACACACACACACACACACACACACACACACATACACACACACGGAACAGACATGAGAGAAGAGTTTCTAACTGCAAGTGTAAGAATGTGTGTGTTTACTGGGTCAGGCTGTAGATGGTGAACAGGTTGCTGAGCAGTTTGGAGCAGGAGGGGTCTCCTCATCATGAAGCATAACCTGAGGGGCCATGCTCTACTTTTACACAAACACACACACACACAAACACAAAACTTCACAGAGTTATGTCTCCTTGGGGTTTCTGGTGTGGATTTAGGCTCGGCTTGGGGAGTGCTTTCTGGGTCACTCTGAAGAAAGGAGAGGAAAATATGAGCAAAGACTACAGAATAAAAGAGGGAGAGAGGGAGAGAGAGAGAGAGAGAGAGAGAGAGAGAGAGAGAGAGAGAGAGAGAGAGAGAGAGAGAGAGAGAGAGTGTGTGTGTGTGTGTGTGTGTGTGTGTGTGTGTGTGTGTGTGTGTGTGTGTGTGTGTGTGTGTGTGTGTGTTTAAATGAAGCAGGGAAAGATAGCTTGTAATCAAATACTGATCAGATAGACACTTGAATATTAAACTATTACCTTAAAATTTTAAAATGAAAGATGAGGCACAATCAAGCTATATATATATAAGTGTATGGTCAATTAACATCCATGTCAAAAGTTTAAATACTGATAATGCAAAGTTCACAACACAGTTAACACACCACTCCAGAACACAGTTCACAACACACCACTCCACAACACAGTTCACAACAGAGTTCACAACACAGTTCACAACACAGTTCACAACACACAACTCCACAACATTCACAACACAGTTCACAACACACAACTCCACAACACAGTTCACAACACACAACTCCACAACACAGTTCACAGCACACCACACCACAACACAGTTCACAACACACAACTCCACAACACAGTTCACAACACACAACTCCACAACACAGTTCACAACACACAACTCCACAACACAGTTCACAACACACAACTTCACAACATAGTTCACAACACACAACTCCACAACACAGTTCACAACACAGTTCACAACACACAACTCCACAACACAGTTCACAACACACAACTCCACAACACAGTTCACAACACACAACTCCACAACACAGTTCACAACACACCACTCCACAACACAGTTCACAACAGAGTTCACAACACAGTTCACAACACAGTTCACAACACACAACTTCACAACATTCACAACACAGTTCACAACACACAACTCCACAACACAGTTCACAACACACAACTCCACAACACAGTTCACAGCACACCACACCACAACACAGTTCACAACACACAACTCCACAACACAGTTCACAACACACAACTCCACAACACAGTTCACAACACATAACTCCACAACACAGTCCACAACACACAACTCCACAACACAGTTCACAACACAGTTCACAACACACAACTCCACAACACAGTTCACAACACAGTTCACAACACACAACTCCACAACACAGTTCACAACACACAACTCCACAACACAGTTCACAACACAGTTCACAACATACAACTCCACAACACAGTCCACAACACACAACTCCACAACACAGTTCACAACACAGTCCACAACACACCACTCCACAACACAGTTCACAACACACAACTCCACAACACAGTTCACAGCACACCACACCACAACACAGTTCACAACACACAACTCCACAACACAGTTCACAACACACAACTCCACAACACAGTTCACAACACATAACTCCACAACACAGTCCACAACACACAACTCCACAACACAGTTCACAACACACAACTCCACAACACAGTTCACAACACACAACTCCACAACACAGTTCACAACACATAACTCCACAACACAGTCCACAACACACAACTCCACAACACAGTCCACAACACACAACTCCACAACACAGTTCACAACACACAACTCCACAGCACAGTTCACAACACACCACTCCACAACACAGTTCACAACACAGTTCACAACACACAACTCCACAACACAGTTCACAGCACACAACTCCACAACACAGTTCACAACACACAACTCCACAACACAGTTCACAACACATAACTCCACAACACAGTTCACAACACACAACTCCACAACACAGTTCACAACACACAACTCCACAACACTGTTCACAACACAGTTCACAACACACAACTCCACAGCACAGTTCACAACACACCACTCCACAACACAGTTCACAACACAGTTCACAACGCACAACTCCACAACACTGTTCACAACACAGTTCACAACACACAACTCCACAACACAGTTCACAACACACAACTCCACAACACAGTCCACAACACACCACTCCACAACACAGTTCACAACACACCACTCCACAACACAGTTCACAACACAGTTCACAACACACAACTCCACAACACAGTTCACAACACACAACTCCACAACACAGTTCACAACACATAACTCCACAACACAGTTCACAACACACAACTCCACAACACAGTTCACTACACATAACTCCACAACACAGTTCACAACACATAACTCCACAACACAGTCCACAACACACAACTCCACAACACAGTTCACAACACACCACTCCACAACACAGTTCACAACACACCACTCCACAACACAGTTCACAACACACAACTCCACAACACAGTTCACAACACAGTTCACAACACACCACTCCACAACACAGTTCACAACACACAACTCCACAACACAGTTAACAACACAGTTCACAACACACAACTCCACAACACAGTTCACAACACACCACTCCACAACACAGTTCACAACACACAACTCCACAACACAGTTCACAACACACAACTTCACAACATAGTTCACAACACACAACTCCACAACACAGTTCACAACACACCACTCCACAACACAGAACTCCACAACACAGTTCACAACACACAACTCCACAACACAGTTCACAGCACACCACACCACAGTTCACAACACACAACTCCACAACACAGTTCACAACACACCACACCACACCACAACACAGTTCACAACACACAACTCCAGAACACAGTTCACAACACACAACTCCACAACACAGTTCACAACACACAAAGAGGGAGAGAGGGAGAGAGAGAGAGAGAGAGAGAGAGAGAGAGAGAGAGAGAGAGAGAGAGAGAGAGAGAGAGTGTGTGTGTGTGTGTGTGTGTGTGTGTGTGTGTGTGTGTGTGTGTGTGTGTGTGTGTGTGTGTGTGTGTGTTTAAATGAAGCAGGGAAAGATAGCTTGTAATCAAATACTGATCAGATAGACACTTGAATATTAAACTATTACCTTAAAATTTTAAAATGAAAGATGAGGCACAATCAAGCTATATATATATAAGTGTATGGTCAATTAACATCCATGTCAAAAGTTTAAATACTGATAATGCAAAGTTCACAACACAGTTAACACACCACTCCAGAACACAGTTCACAACACACCACTCCACAACACAGTTCACAACAGAGTTCACAACACAGTTCACAACACAGTTCACAACACACAACTCCACAACATTCACAACACAGTTCACAACACACAACTCCACAACACAGTTCACAACACACAACTCCACAACACAGTTCACAGCACACCCCAGCACAACACAGTCACAAACTCACAACACAGTTCACAACACACAACTCCACAACACAGTTCACAACACACAACTCCACAACACAGTTCACAACACACAACTTCACAACATAGTTCACAACACACAACTCCACAACACAGTTCACAACACAGTTCACAACACACAACTCCACAACACAGTTCACAACACACAACTCCACAACACAGTTCACAACACACAACTCCACAACACAGTTCACAACACACCACTCCACAACACAGTTCACAACAGAGTTCACAACACAGTTCACAACACAGTTCACAACACACAACTTCACAACATTCACAACACAGTTCACAACACACAACTCCACAACACAGTTCACAACACACAACTCCACAACACAGTTCACAGCACACCACACCACAACACAGTTCACAACACACATGGAGTTATGTGTTGTGAACTGTGTTGTGGAGTTATGTGTTGTGAACTGTGTTGTGGAGTTGTGTGTTGTGAACTGTGTTGTGGAGTTATGTGTTGTGAACTGTGTTGTGGAGTTGTGTGTTGTGAACTGTGTTGTGGAGTTGTTCACAACACACAACTCCACAACACAGTTCACAGCACACCACACCACAGTTCACAACACACAACTCCACAACACAGTTCACAACACACCACACCACACCACAACACAGTTCACAACACACAACTCCAGAACACAGTTCACAACACACAACTCCAGAACACAGTTCACAACACACAACTCCACAACACAGTTCACAACACACAACTCCACAACACAGTTCACAACACACAACTCCACAACACAGTTCACAACACACAACTCCACAACACAGTCCACAACACAGTTCACAACACAGTTCACAACACACAACTCCACAACACAGTTCACAACACACAACTCCACAACACAGTTTACAACACACAACTCCACAACACAGTTCACAACACACAACTTCACAACACAGTTCACAACACACAACTCCACAACACAGTCCACAACACACCACTCCACAACACAGTTCACAACACACCACTCCACAACACAGTTCACACCACACCACTCCACAACACAGTTCACAACACAGTTCACAACACACAACTCCACAACACAGTTCACAGCACACCACACCACACCACAACACAGTTCACAACACACAACTCCACAACACAGTTCACAACACACCACACCACACCACAACACAGTTCACAACACACCACTCCACAACACAGTTCATAACACGTGCAAAACACACTTCATGAAAGACAAGATTTTCCTCTTCTGCTTTTTCTCTGAAAATATATGGAATAAAAACACTGTCAATAATAATCGTACGTAATTCAAAGCATTTGTGTGTAAATTTTAATTTTGCGGAGTTGGATCCCAAAAATCTACGGCCACGACAGTTTACAGATACGAGATTTTGTGTGTTTGTTCAAATACAACTCCAAAATGTACGACTATGACAGTTTACACACACAACGCTTGTTTTCACAACACCTCTTTTTTACACACGAAAACGGTCTGCGAAACAACTGTCAAAAATACGTCATCACGTTCACAGGCATTACTATCCGAGGGAAGATGAATCGATTCCACGAAATGCGCATGGGCCCCGCCTTCCACAACACAAACCAACTGGCGCCGAAATGGCGGATCAGCAGCCAAGCGCTCACTCATCGTCTCGGGTAAATTTTTGACAGTTGTTTCGCAGACCGTTTTCGTGTGTGAAAAAGAGGTGTTGTGAAAACAAGCGTTGTGTGTGTAAACTGTCATAGTCGTACATTTTGGAGTTGTATTTGAACAAACACACAAAATCTCGTATCTGTAAACTGTCGTGGCCGTAAATTTTATGATCCAACTCCGCAAAATTAAAATTTACACACAAATGCTTTGAATTACGTACGATTATTATTGACAGTGTTTTTATTCCATAAAAAGACTGAGTGGTGTACATTTTGAATGTATTGGCACATTCTCATGACCATGACTTCACCGTCTCGGACACTTCTTTCTTGATGTCTCGGTATTAACCATTATCCTTGTTTTTGAGATTATGTTTGGCATAAGGCATAACTGCAGAAGTAAAAATGTCACTTTGTCTTAAACTGTTGTATGAGACTGTTGTATTGAACAGACTAACTGTTTCTTGCATTTCCTCTTTTATATTCTATATACAGTATACTCTGTGATTCTCAATAAACTTCGGAAGACTTTGCTCTCTGAACCTTCTGTCTGAGTTTCATTCATCAAAACTCCCCCAGCTTGTACAGAGGTAGTAGCAGCGGACTGAACACCGAACACAGACTTTTTCTTCATCAGAAATGAACCCAAAGAAATTTGTCAGCTGAACTTATACACATGGAAGCCAAGCATGTTCTGTGAACTTATGCACATGGAAGCCAAGCATGTTCATCTCCCATATGATGCAGCACGAGTGACAGTTCAAACAGATGCCATGGCTGGGTTCATATATCTCAAAGGAAGCACGAGTTAGCCGTCATCGTCCCAGGGGATGTAACAGAGGAGAACTAGATACTGTGCTGAAATTAGAAATTATTAAGCTACAAGCAAATGGGGCCAAATCTTTGAATTGCCCTGAAATGCTTGTTTTGATTACAAGATATGAAATCTTATTTGATGCCAATATCTGTGCTCTATATTGTATCTAATAGAAAGTATAAAGGAGAAGGAGATAGATTAAAAGAAGCAGTGTGACAATGTGTTAAAATGGTAAAAAGGGAGAAGGTATAAAATAAATAAGAAGCACAAAAAGGTGTCTGTGTGTAAATTAGCCGAGAATTTTTGTGTGAAAGTGTGTGTACTTCAGTGTGTGTGTTTTCGAACATTTTCTAAAAATTCTCCATGACGTAAGTGTGAGAAATTGTGTGGAATGAAGGATTTAGTCCTAACCCTGGTTTTAAATCTGTAAATGTTGTGAAGGACAAAGGCACTGTTCACTAGTATTAGACTTTCTACCACTCATTTCATTCTCATCCACTCCACTATTTCCCATTTCGTTCTGTCAACACTGCAGATTTCCACTGAGACTGGACAAGACACACACACACAACAAGATAGACTCTTTCAGTCTTGCCACACACAATAGCAGACAGAAATATACAGACCTGCACTAGTCTATCTTAAATTCTCGAATGTGAGCAGTGTGAGAGAGCAGAGTCTGAGGAAGTGAGTGTTAATGAAAAAAGAAAGAGGTGGGAGATTGGATGCAGACGCTGATGAAGGGAGAGATGACGCTTACTGTACATTGTCAAACCTCATTTTTTAGTGCAGAGTACGAACATGCAGGACAGATAGAATAAAGTGAAAATGAATGAAAGACTGGGAGTGAGGCAGAGAGCTGAGGCAGGGGGCTGATGAAGGCCTGCGGGAGGATAATGAAAGACAGGACTGAAAGCACCATCATCTCCATCGCCAGGGGAATAGGTAAGGGAAAAGAAGAAAGAAAAGTGTGGACAGAGGCAGACTGCATTAGACAGTAAGAAGGAAAACAAAGAAAGGGAACGATAGAGAAAAAAAGTGAGCAGAAAAAACGGAAGGTATAAAAATAGACAAACATCAACAGTGACAGATGCAAACACAAAGTAATGAGTGTAATCTTCAGAGCTGTCTTTGTACCTAATCAATCTCGAGATACTGGCTGCAAGATGCTGTTACAAAGATCTCTCTCATTTCTTTTTCCCTCTCTGTCTCTTTCCTCCCCTGCAGTTGCTCACTCAATTTTTATTTATTTACATTTGTTTGCAGCTGATTCTTCAGCAGGTCACCTTTCATTTGCTTTTCACTTTATTTACACAATGTCCATATCGGTTGGGACGTCCCACTCAGGACACAGAGATCGAATTAAATTACTATGCTGCTGTTGAGTAAAGTTCTAAAGAAGCATGACCCTAACAAGGACACAGATATTTATTAGCTTACTTGCTATTTACTATTGCTGTAGTTACTAATTTTTCATAGGAACTGATTAATGTAGCTTAACACTTCAAGACATATATGTGCATGTATCATTCAGTCTACTTTCTGATACTGGTATTTGCCAGTATTGTATAAAATACTATAAAATTATATAATCCTAACACTAACCCTGGGTCTTTCTTTCACTGACCTGCTCAATATATATTTGCCTGGATGTCACAAGCAATATGGCTGACATTATATAGTTACTAACTGATTGAGTCTCAGATACCATGATTCTGCTGTGTGACTGAAAAATGTCTACACCTTCTGATGAGAATAAACATTACTCATTAAAACTTCAAGGTAATTCATATTCGAGATAAAATTAATATCATGCATATGATTTATATTTGAGAAAAAAAATGTAAGTCACTATAGAAAAGGGTGTATGCTAAACGCCATAAATAAAAATGTAAATGTAAATATAAATATTCACACACACTCAACACACACAGAACTCCAGAAGAACACACTCTATAAATAACGCAAACCCTTGTGCCACAGTGTTTGGCTCAAAAACAATTCTGACAGATGCTTAGAAAACTCATCTGCAGAAACAAATTAGCACACTTTTAACAAGTACACACATACACACGCAGACACACACACAATCACATAGAGTAAACAGTCCAATCGATTGAATACACATTCAAGGATTGCCTACTTACATGGTCTCATCATTTTTAAACTCTAGTTTTCCAGATGTTTCCTCGTAGTCTTCTCCACCACAGGCTGTACCATCGATGGTGCGGTAGGGGACAACAACAAGCCCCCGGGCACCAGATGTCCTCTGAACCTTCACCTGCATGATGCCCACACTCTCACTGACCCGTGTCGACTCATTCTCAAATGTGAAGATTCCAGCGTGGTCATCATCATAGATGGTCACCGTGGCAGTATGAGCCTCTCCTAGAGCCGCCCTCAAAACCGGAGCACCCCCATCCGGCAGGTGGCCATCGCTCCCGTCCACAATGCGCGGGTTGCTCAGGTGCACATAGAAGTACTCATCCTCCTCGAAGATGTCATCATCGATTATGCCCACAGTCAGTTCTTTTAGGGTCTCCCCGGGTTTGAAGAGCAAAGTGCCTTCAGCAAATTCATAGTCAGAGCCGGCGTTAGCAGTGCCATCTTCTGTACGAAAGTCAACCTAAAGAGATACATAGGTCAGCGGTCAGAAAGAGAAGCAGATGTTCTAGCCAGACCTATCAGCACATCAGTAGTAAGGGGAGAACTGGGCTCTATTGAGAAATCTCTGTATCTGGATTTCCTGTGCTGAAGGAGGAAATTAGGAAGGTCAGTACATGGAACAAAATATATAAAATATATAAAAAAAATATCACAGTAAGTAAATATTGTATATATTTTTAAAAGAAGCTTAGAGGGCTATGAGGAAAGATTATAATTATATTATACCATGTAAGCAGGCAAACATTAGAATTAATAATAAAAAAAAATCAGATGGCGATTTCTTATTTTCTCCTTTGCTTCATAAAGTTTTAAACTTTTAAACTACATGACTTGAGATTCTTTTATTGGATTCTTTTATTCTAGCTGAATATAGACATAATTTAGGCTTTTGATTATATACATTCTTTGGTTTTATTGTTCGAAAGGGATTCTACAATAAATTTTATTAAAAAATTATTGTTAATATTAGACCTCTACACAAATTATTTAATAGGCTCTACAATTAAAAATCATATGTTTATGATTAAGGCTGCAATACATGCCTTACATTGACCCACAAATGCACAGTTTGTTGCATAGTACTTTCCATGAAGAAGTTTCAGAATAAAGTCACCTTTACAGTGCACCCTGGATCTCCGCCATGCCTCACCACTGTGAGTTTCAGCAGGCCACAGTTCTCAAAGCATTGATAGAGTGCAGGTTCAAACTCCATGCGTGTGGTGTAGGGGTCATCCTCCTGCTCCCGAGTCTCTCCACTGCTCACCACCTTCCTGGCCTGATCTGCTGCATGCTTCTTCAGAATGTTCCCTGCTCCAGTCATCATCCGTGTGGCCTGAATACGGTAAAATGCTCGGCTCTTTTGCTGCTGCATCAGCACCTGAGAATAAGACCATGAAATAACATACTGTTATTTCATATAAAGTCAGAAAAATAGTAAGATTTTATGAAGATACATTCAGAAAAAATATGCTACTTATTATGGGATCTTGTTGCACATCTTGTGTAAGAGCATTGTCTATCTTCCCAGAACCCTCCTGTAAGGACACTCGGTTAAAGTCTACAAGACTACAAACTTAGTCATACCTGATAGTTGGCCATCTCTATCAGCTGCTCCATGTCTTTATCTGGGTGTTTTTGCTTAAGCTCTTTCAGTGTCCTGGCCATGTCTCTCCTGGCCTCGTCCTCATGATCACGTCCTCCAAGACCATCCTCTCCCCCCAGCATTCCATCCAGGTGTGCTGCCATGCCGTCCAGCTCTAACATGTCCATCTTGTTGAAGGCTGTCTCCTTCACTCCTTCATCACTTCCTTCTGTCTCCACCACAATTCCGTGGCTCTTGTCGGCACGGTAGTGCTTGCGGTTGTACTTGTAGAAGAAGAGGCGGCGGTCAGCAACCCAAGCTTGCACCACACACACAGGGAAGAAGAAAAAGGTGAGCACAGCCTCCCAGACCTCCACCTCACCAGGGGACACCACACAGAGGATGACATAGAGCCAGACATAGGCAAAGATACTCCATGCCGCCGTCACAAAAAAGACTCGAAGATGCTTGACCTTCCTGGTCTCACCATCAGGCACCACATAGACACAAAGGCCAATGATGACAAACATGTTGAAGGCAGCGCTGCCCACGATGGTGCTTGGGCCAAGATCTCCGGCCTGAAATTGGTGCCCACACACCTCGATGACTGAAAGCAGGATCTCTGGTGCTGAAGATCCAAGAGCCATAAGGGTTA